>NC_091171.1:46886090-46901090 GCF_040958095.1 Procambarus clarkii
AGTTGTTGTTGTTCTCTGACGTCACATGCAACCTGCCAAATGAGAGGTGGTTTTTCTCTGATGTCACTACCAGGCTGCCAATGAATGGGGGGTAATACTGTGACGTCACTTTCAGATTTCAAATGAGTGGTGGTTATTCTAAGACGTCACTGTTAGCCTGCCAATGAGTGATGGGTATTCTCTTACATAAATACAACCCTACCAGTGAATGGTGTTTGTGCTCTGACGTCACCACCACTTTATCAATGTAGTCCGCCAATTTTTTTGTTTATGCACATCCATTTACATATCAGAGTGCAACGTATGAATTCTGACGTCGTAAATAATCTGCCAACAGGCGGCCAATGAGCATGTGTTACTCTATATGACGTCATGCCGCTCAACCACTCACAGGGACGCTTAACCCATGACGTAGCAATCAGCAATAAGGGAGAATGTAGTAACGGAGAAAATATAGAGTTCTGGCGGGAAATTTGAGTATGAGGCTTGTGGCGCGTTTACCAATTTGTTGGCGGCCGGCGGCAAATTTTCTTGGGTGGTTTTATGATGAAATATGATGATGAGAGTCTTATTGCGAGGCTTTATTAAAATGCGGCCTGGTTTTACCTCGTTTATTCATGTGGGAATAGTGGAGGGGGTTTCGAGTGCGTATTTAACTGGGTCTACTCTTGTAATCTTTCTACTGTATTCTCATATCATCGTACCACACTCTAGCTCCACCTACCACCCTGGTGGTGGTGGTGGTGGTTTTGGTAATGAAATGGGGTAATGATAGTGGTAGTGGCTGTGTGGTATGGGTGGTGGTGGTAGTGTATCAGTGGAGGTTGTGGTAGTGTTGGCGGTTGTAGTGGTGGAGGTGGTGGTAGTGGTGGTGGTGATGGTAGTGGTGGTGGTGATGGTAGTGGTGGTATTGGCAGTAGTGGTGAACTACACTTACCTATCTCCAACACACCAAACATCGCTTCTAACAACCAGGTATCTCCAACAACCACCACGTATCTCCAACACCTCTGACACTAGTACCTCTAACTTTCTCCTCCACGCCACTATTTTATTCCATTCCTACAACTTCCTGACATCTGAATATTAATATTTAAAACCTTTGATAAAGTTTCCTTTGGCATGGAAAATGTTTGTAACTCTGACGGGCGTCTGCATCCTCGGCTAACTTGCCCCCCTCTTCCCCCCCCCACACACACACACGCGCGCGTGTTCCCCCTATGTGCGTGTGTGTGTGTGTGCTCCCTGTACTCACCTATTTGTGCTTGCGGGGGTTGAGCTCTGGCTCTATGGTCCCGCCTCTCAACTGTCAATCAACAGGTGTACAGGTTCCTGAGCCTATTGGGCTCTATCATATCTACACTTGAAACTGTGTATGGAGTCAGCCTCCACCACATCACTGCCTAATGCATTCCACCTGTTAACTACTCTGACACTGAAAAAATTCTCTCTAACGTCCCCTGTGGCTCATTTGGGTACTCAGTTTCCACCTGTGTCCCCTTGTCCGTGTTCCACCCGTGTTAAGTGTGTACTCACCTAATTGTGTCTGCAGGATCGAGCATTGACTCTTGGATCCCGCCTTTCGAGCACCGGTTGTTTACAGCAATGACTATGGTCCTATTTCTCTATCATACCTAGTTTTAAAATTATGAATAGAGTTTGCTTCCACAACCTGTTCCCCAAGTGCATTCCATTTTCCCACTACTCTCACGCTAAAAGAAAACTTCCTAACATCTCTGTGACTCATCTGAGTTTCCAGCTTCCATCCATGTCCCCTCGTTCTGTTACTATTACGTGTGAACATTTCGTCTATGTCCACTCTGTCAATCCCCCTGAGTATTTTATACGTTCCTATCATGTCCCCCCTCTCCCTTCTTCTTTCTAGTGTCGTAAGGCACAGTTCCCTCAGGCGCTCCTCATACCCCATCCTCGTAGCTCTGGGACGAGTCTCGTTGCAAACCTCTGAACCTTTTCCAGTTTCATTATATGCTTCTTCAGATGGGGGACTCCATGATGAGGCGGCATACTCTAAGACTGGCCTCACGTAGGCAGTGTAAAGCGCCCTAAATGCCTCCTTACTTAGGTTTCTGAATGATGTTCTAACTTTCGCCAGTGTAGAGTATGCTGCTGTCGTTATCCTATTTATATGTGCCTCAGGAGTTAGATTAGGTGTTACGTCCACGCCCAGGTCTCTTTCTCGCGTCGTCACAGGTAGGCAGTTCCCATTCATTGTGTAATGTCCCTTTGGTCTCCTATCTCCTAGTCCCATTTCCATAACTTTCCATTTGTTCGTGTTCAACTCCAGTAGCCATTTCTCTGACCATCTTTGCAACCTGTTCAGGTCCTCTTGGAGGATCCTGCAATCCTCACCTGTCGCAACTCTTCTCATCAACTTTGCGTCATCCGCGAACATCGACATGTAGGACTCTACGCCTGAAAACATGTCGTTAACATATACAAGAAATAGAATTGGTCCCAGCACCGATCCTTGTGGTACTCCACTCGTTACTGTTCGTGTGTGTGTGTGTGTGTGAGGTAGCGTCTAGTGAAGTAAGAGTGGAGATACGGGCACTAGAGTGTGAGTACTCACTCTCACTCCCTCCAGGGTGACGTTGCAACCCGTTCTCGCACTTGCTTACCGTCAATATTGGCTTATTTAATAAGTGCATATGTGACATACTAATTAATTGTGAATATTTTAGTTTACCTTGAAAAGCTTCATAGACAACACCGACCTCACCTAACCTTCTTAGTATGTTAAGATAAGCATATTATTGCTTCTTATTTACAATTATTACTTAACCTATCAACGGACCACCACCAGCACCACGGCTGCATTACACAACTCTGATTGCATTTCACAACAGTGTGGTGTAAGAGGCTGACACAGACCAGTGTCCGGGCGTGCATATTCAGTGGTAACATGACAGCTGTACACAGCGAGGGTAAGGTTATCCGGAGGTTATCTTAACGCCGGCTAAGAGGTTATCAAGAGGGTTATCTTGAGGTAACTGACGCCGACTGACTCTTGCCGGAGAAACAAAATATATATCCAGACACTTTTTCTTCTCTTGTCATGATCGCTCTACCGTCTACTTGGGCTGGACGGTAGAACGACGGTCTCGCTTCATGCAGATCAGCGTTCAATCTCCGACCGTCCAAGTTATTGGCCACCATTCCTTGCCCCCGGTCCCATCCCAAATCCTTATCCTGACCACCCTTCCCAGCGTTATATATATATATATATATATATATATATATATGCGAACAAGCCTGAATGGTCCCCAGGACTATATGCAACTGAAAACTCATACCCCAGAAGTGACTCGAACCCATACTGTCAGAATTGTTGTTGCTGTTAAAGATTCGCTACCTGGAACAAAAAGTTCCAAGTAGCACGGGCTATGGTGAGCCCCGTAACTGTCAGAAGCACTCTGCAACTTATGTACAGGATCCCTTAACCACTCGACCATCACGACCGGACAAAAGAGGATGGTAGCCAAGGCTAATTTCCCATCCTCCCGCCGGCACTCTGATGGTAACCTTGGGCATGGTATTTTATCAAATCACCTCATTCTTTGGGGCACACGTGAGGAACACAAATGCGAAGAATGAGGTGATTTGATAAAATTCTTTCTTTCATATTATGTGTTCTCTCATTCTTTATATGTTCTGTACTCTTGCCTTCCTCTTCCTCCTCCTCCTCCTCTCCTTTCTCAATCCCTGACTCCCTCATCTTTCCCCTCTCCCTCTCTCTCTCCCTCTCTCTCTCCCTCTCCGGTCACCCCCATTCTCTACATACTAATTAGCTCGTTGTAAATACTATTACCATATTGTAAATAATAGTTACCACGTTGTAAATAACATTAGCCCGTTATAAATACTATTCACCAAGGTGTAAATTCTATTACCACGCTGTAAATACCAGTTTCCACGCTGTAAATACCAGTTTCCACGCTGTAAATACCAGTTTCCACGCTGTAAATATTATTTACAACGTTTAAATAACTAACGGGAAATATTTAGTTGAACGAAAATAATTATATAAAATTTCTCTCATATGTTATTCATATAATTATTATGTATATTAGTTATAATGTTGTTATATTAGTTATAATGTTGTTATATTAGTTATAATGTTGTTACTCGTGCAGCGAACATGTGTGTGTACTCACCTAGTTGTGCTTGCGGGGGTTGCGCTCTGGCTCTTTAGTCTCGCCTCTCAACTGTCAATCAACTGGTGTACAGGTTCCTGAGCCTACTGGGCTCTATCATATCTACATTTGAAACTGTGTATGGAGTCAGCCTCCACCACATCACTGCCTAATGCATTCCATCTGTTAACTACTCTGACACTGAAAAACTTCTTTCTAGCGTCTCTGTGGCTCATGTGGGTACTCAGTTTCCACCAGTGTCCCCTTGTTCGCGTCCCACCAGTGTTGAATAGTTTATCCCTGTTTACCCGGACGATTCCCCTGAGGATTTTGTAGGTTGTGATCATGTCTCCCCCTTACTCTTCTTTCTTCCAGTGTCGTAAGGTGCATTTCCTGCAGCCTTTCCTCGTAACTCATGCCTCTTAGTTCTGGGACTAGTCTAGTGGCATTCCTCTGAACTTTTTCCAGCTTCGTCTTGTGCTTGACAAGGTACGGGCTCCATGCTAGGGCCGCATACTCCAGGATTGGTCTTACATATGTGGTGTACATTATTCTGAATGATTCCTTACACAGGTTCCTGAACGCTGTTCTGATGTTAGCCAGCCTCGCATATGCCGCAGACGTTATTCTTTTTATGTGGGCTTCAGGAGACAGGTTTAGTGTGATATCAACTCCTAGATCTTTCTCTCTGTCCGTTTCATTAAGTACTTCATCTCCTATTCTGTATCCTGTGTCTGGCCTCCTGTTTCCACTGCTTAGTTTCATTACTTTGCATTTACTCGGGTTGAACTTCAACAGCCATTTGTTGGACCATTCACTCAGTCTGTCTAGGTCATCTTGTAGCCTCTTACTATCATCCTCTGTTTCAATCTTCCTCATAATTTTTGTATCATCAGCAAACATTGAGAGAAACGAGTTTATACCCTCTGGGAGATCATTTACATATATCAGAAACAGTATAGGTCCAAGGACTGACCCCTGCGGGACTCCACTTGTGACGTCTCGGCAATCTGAGACCTCACCCCTCACACTGACTCGGTGTCTCCTGTTGCTTAGGTACTCCTTTATCCATTGGAGTACCTTCCCTTTCACTCCAGCCTGCATCTCCAGCTTTTTCACTAGCCTCTTGTGTGGTACTGTATCAAAGGCTTTCTGGCAATCCAAAAATATGCAGTCTGCCCACTCTTCTCTTTCTTGCCTGATTTTTGTTGCCTGGTCGTAGAATTCAAGTAACCTTGTGAGGCAGGACCTGCCATCCCTGAACCCATGTTGATGCTGTGTTACAAAGTTCTTTCGCTCCAGATGTTCCACTAGCTTTCTTCGCACAATCTTCTCCATCAGCTTGCATGGTATGCAGGTTAGGGACACTGGCCTGTAGTTCAGTGCCTCCTGTCTATCCCCTGTCTTGTATATCGGGACTACGTTAGCTGCTTTCCAAATTTCTGGCAGTTCCCCTGTTGCCAGTGATTTGTTATGCACTGGAGAGTGGTAGGCACAGTTCTTCTGCTCCTTCCTTTAGTATCCAAGGGGAGATTCCATCTGGGCCTATAGTCTTTGTCACGTCCAATTCTAGTAAACTTTTCCTTACTTCCCCGCTGGTAATCTCAAACTCTTCCAGTGGATCCTGGTTAGCTATTCCCTCTCTTATCTCTGGAATTTCTCCTTGCTCTAAGGTGAAAACCTCCTGGAATTTCTTATTCAGTTCCTCACACACTTCCTTGTCGTTTATAGTGAATCCTTCTGCCCCTATCCTTAGTTTCATAACCTGTTCCTTTACTGTTGTTTTTCTCCTGATGTGGCTATGCAACAATTTAGGCTGAGTCTTTGCCTTGCTTGCGATGTCATTTTCGTATTGTCTTTCTGCCTCTTTTCTCATCCTGACATATTCATTCCTGGCATTCTGGTATCTTTCTCTGCTCTCCAGTGTCCTGTTATTCCTATAGTTTCTCCATGCCCTTTTACTTTGCTGCTTAGCTAGCCTACATCTCTGATTAAATTAAACCATGGGTTTCTCATCTTCATTTCACTGTTTTCCTTTTGGACTGGGACAAACTTGTTTGCTGCTTCTTTGCACTTCTGCGTGATGTAATCCATCATGTCTTGTGCCGCCTTTCCCCTGAGCTCTGTTTCCCATGCTATATCTGTTAGGAATTTTCTTATCTCCTCATAGTTTCCCTTTCGGTATGCTAACCTTTTGTTGGCATACCTTTTGTTGGCATGTTGTGCGTGCGTGCGTGTGTGTGTGTGTGTGTGTGTGTGTGTGTGTGTGTGTGTGTGTGTGTGTGTGTGTGTGTGTGTGTGTGTACTCACCTATATGTACTCACCTATATGTGCTTGCAGGATCGAGCATTGACTCTTGGATCCCGCCTTTCTAGCTATCGGTTGTTTACAGCAATGACTCCTGTCCCATTTCCCTATCATACCTAGTTTTAAAAGTATGAATAGTATTTGCTTCCACAACCTGTTCCCCAAGTGCATTCCATTTTTCTACTACTCTCACGCTAAAAGAAAACTTCCTAACATCTCTGTGACTCATCTGAGTTTCCAGTTTCCACCCATGTCCCCTCGTTCTGTTATTATTACGTGTGAACATTTGATCTATTTCCACTTTGTCAATTCCCCTGAGTATTTTATATGTCCCTATCATATCTCCTCTCTCCCTTCTTTTCTCTAGTGTCGTAAGGTTCAGTTCCTTCAGCCGCTCTTCATATCCCATCCCTCGTAGCTCTGGGACAAGCCTCGTCGCAAACCTCTGAACCTTCTCCAGTTTCTTTATGTGTTTCTTCAGGTGGGGGCTCCATGATGGCGCGGCATACTCTAAGACGGGTCTCACGTAGGCAGTGTAAAGCGCCCTAAAAGTTTCCTCATTTAGGTTTCTGAATGAAGTTCTAATTTTCGCCAGTGTAGAGTACGCTGCTGTCGTTATTCTATTTATATGTGCCTCAGGAGTTAGATTAGGTGTCACATCCACTCCCAGGTCTCTTTCTCGAATCGTTACAGGTAGGCTGTTCCCCTTCATTGTGTACTGTCCCTTTGGTCTCCTGTCACCTGATCCCATTTCCATAACTTTACATTTACTGGTGTTAAACTCCAGTAGCCATTTCTCTGACCATCTCTGCAGCCTGTTTAAGTCCTCTTGGAGGATCCTACAATCCTCGTCTGTCACAACCCTTCTCATTAATTTTGCGTCATCTGCAAACATCGACATGTATGATTCCACTCCTGTAAACATATCATTTACGTAAATTAGAAAGAGGATTGGTCCCAGCACCGATCCTTGAGGTACTCCACTTGTTACTGTTCGCCAGTCCGACTTTTCGCCCCTTACCATTACCCTCTGGCTCCTTCCTGTTAGGTAGTTCTTCACCCATACTAGGGCCTTTCCGCTTACTCCTGCCTGCCTCTCAAGTTTGTATAGCAGTCTCATGTGCGGTACCGTATCAAAGGCCTTTTGGCAGTCAAGAAATATGCAGTCTGCCCAGCCTTCTCTGTCCTGCCTTATCCTTGTTACTTTATCATAGAATTCTAAAAGGTTTGTTAGGCATGATTTCCCTGTCCAGAACCCATGTTGGTGCTTGTTTACAAACCCAATGCTCTCCAGGTGCTCAACAAGTCTTAGCCTAATTATTCTTTCAAGTATTTTGCAGGGGATGCTTGTCAGTGATACGGGTCTGTAGTTAAGTGCCTCCTCCCTATCCCCCTTTTTGAAAATCGGTACGACATTTGCCTCCTTCCAGCAACTGGGCAATTCTCCCGACATAAGTGACTCATTGAAGATCATTGCCAGAGGCACGCTGAGAGCCTGCGCTGCCTCTTTAAGTATCCACGGTGATACTTTGTCTGGTCCAACAGCTTTATTTGCATCCAGTGTTGTCAACTGTTTCATTACATCCTCTGCTGTCACCTCTATATCTGATAGTCTTTCATCTTGGGTAATCTCTTCTAACAATGGGAGCTGCTCAGGCTCGGTAGTGAACACTCCATGGAATTTTGCATTCAGTACCTCGCAGATTTCCTTGTCGCTTTCTGTATATGCCCCTTCTGTTTTCCTCAGTCTTGTCACTTGGTCATTTACCGACATCTTCCTTCTTATATGGCTATGTAGTAATTTTGGTTGCTTTTTCGCCTTGACTGCAATATCGTTCTCATAATTTCTTTCCGACACTCGTCTTATGTTAATGTAATCATTCCTAGCTCTGTTACATCTAATCCTGTTGTCCTCTGTCCTTTGCCTTCTGTACTTCCTCCACTCCCTCCTGCTTCTCACCTTTGCTTCCTGACACTGTCTATTAAACCATGGGTTATTATATTCCCTCCTGCTTTTTTCCTTTATTTGTGTGTGTGTGTGTGTGTGTGGAAGCGCGGACCGCCGTGTGCTGCCGACTCGACTCGCTTCTCTCGTAAAGCCAACGGAAAGCTTTTTCGTATTTGGGCAAAATTGTAAAAATAATTTAAAACCAGAAAACACAGAAGACTTAAGCTAATCTTGCGTGGATAAAATATATGTGTTTACCCAGCGGGTCAGCTGTGGAGAGCATTGCGATGCGGGACGACGCTGTTTACCGCTCCCCGGAGACCATTAGGCTGCGTGCTTCTCTATCATTTATTTCATTACTATTTACAATGTTCTGCAAAATGACCCAGATACTGTAAGTTAATTGCGCAGCGATATCGTAATTTTTACATTGAACGTGCATGCGGAAAAATTGCGTTTATTCTTGATACAGATATTGCAAAATGTAATTGGATCGTACGTCTGGCAACGGGTGGGGAAAGCAAGGTAATCTGAGAGAGGAAACAAAAGAGCAGCAAGAAGCGGGGCGGCGCCGGCCAGCTGAGCTCCACACCCGCAAAACCATTTTCCTGACATTTCTCGAATTATTCTACAATAACTTTGTCCTTTTCTAATACGAATTTTCACAAAGCAATCTTCTGATACTTGTTCCCACCCCCCCCCCCCCCCCCACCCCACCCCAAAAAAGAGAGAGAAAAATGCACAAACTTTTAAAATGACGAGATTAATAACACGATGCTTCGCTTGGGATATATATTAATACTAACATAATTGTTAATTAATTCTTCGTCGTCCGGCGATTATCGCATTTTAGTCGTTTAAGAGAGAGACGAGGTCAGAGTGGTTGCCATGGCGACAGTTACCTTACATATCTGCCTGAGAGGTCACTGGTGAGAGAGGTCACGGGTGAGAGAGGTCACGGGTGAGAAAGGTCAGGGAGTGAGAGAGGTCACGGGTTAAGGTGTTGTTGTTTTAGATTCAGCTACTTTGAACAAAAGTTCCAAAGTAGCACGGGGCTATGGTGAGCCCGTAGTGGACTTACCTGGTACAGGAGCGGGGCAAGTAGCACGGGGCTATGGTGCGCCCGTAGTGGACTTACCTGGCACAGGAGCGGGGCAAGTAGCACGGGCTATGGTGAGCCCGTAGTGGACTTACCTGGTACAGGAGCGGGGCAAGTAGCACGGGGCTATGGTGAGCCCGTAGTGGACTTACCTGGTACAGGAGCGGGGCAAGTAGCACGGGCTATGGTGAGCCCGTAGTGGACTTACCTGGCACAGGAGGGGGGCAAGTAGCACGTGCTATGGTGAGCCCGTAGTGGACTTACCTGGTACAGGAGCGGGGCAAGTAACACGGGCTATGGTGAGCCCGTAGTGGACTTACCTGGTACAGGAGGGGGGGCAAGTAGCACGTGCTATGGTGAGCCCGTAGTGGACTTACCTGGTACAGGAGCGGGGCAAGTAGCACGGGTTATGGTGAACCCGTAGTGGACTTACCTGGTACAGGAGCGGGGCAAGTAGCACGGGTTATGGTGAGCCCGTAGTGGACTTACCTGGCACAGGAGCAGGGCAAGTAGCACGGGCTATGGTGAGCCCGTAGTGGACTTACCTGGTACAGGAGCGGGGCAAGTAGCACGGGGCTATGGTGAGCCCGTAGTGGACTTACCTGGTACAGGAGCGGGGCAAGTAACACGGGCTATGGTGAGCCCGTAGTGGACTTACCTGGCACAGGAGGGGGGGCAAGTAGCACGTGCTATGGTGAGCCCGTAGTGGACTTACCTGGCACAGGAGCGGGGCAAGTAGCACGGGTTATGGTGAGCCCGTAGTGAACTTACCTGGCACAGGAGCGGGGCAAGTAGCACGGGCTATGGTGAACCCGTAGTGGACTTACCTGGCACAGGAGCGGGGCAAGTAGCACGGGCTATGGTGAGTCCGTAGTGGACTTACCTGGCACAGGAGCGGGGCAAGTAGCACGGGCTATGGTGAGCCCGTAGTGGACTTACCTGGCACAGGAGCGGGGCAAGTAGCACGGGCTATGGTGAGCCCGTAGTGGACTTACCTGGCACAGGAGCGGGGCAAGTAGCACGGGCTATGGTGAGCCCGTAGTGGACTTACCTGGCACAGGAGCGGGGCAAGTAGCACGGGCTATGGTGAGCCCGTAGTGGACTTACCTGGCACAGGAGCGGGGCTGTGTCAGGGGTTAAGAATGACAAATCTTAAATAACATTCTCTAGAGAGGCGAAGAATTTGGGGCGACATGTTAAGAGGTGTACAAGTGGATTAATGGGCGTAACAAAGAGGATATTAATAGGGGAAAATAAATGGAATATTAATAGGGTATTAAAAGTATCAACAGGAAACAATGTGTTTAAATAGGACAAATTTAGATTTAGGAAAGACCTGGGTAAATACTGGTTCGGTAACAGGGTTGTTGATTTGTGGTGTAACAAACTAGGCTGTTGTAAGAATTATCCAGAGTGGTTTATCGACAAAAGAGGATGGGAAGCTGAGCCCGCATGGTGACCTGAGGACCTGACCCCCAGGGGAATTCGCGGTGGAAATAACCAACGCTTTGTTCATAGCTGCGTATAATGAATCATCCTATAGTATTCAGTAATTTAGAGAAAATTAGCCTTTATTCATTTTGCATTAAAATTGTATTGTATAATAGTACTGGATACAATATCAAGAGTATTCTAATTATTGAGTTTAAGTCACCATCAGTGACGTCACGAATCAGATCTAACTGGTAAGGCGGAGTGACCGGCGGTCATAGGTCAGCAGGGTTGACAGGTCTACGATTTCTCAAAGTTTTAATAACCATTTTTGTGATCGGGAACAGCTCTGCCGTAGATGTTTGTGTAATTTAATTTCAGTAAAATAACTCAACCAGTCTGGATCAATTAAGTACAACAGAGGTTAATTGTTATAACTTAAACCTGGCTAGTAACTTGGTAAAACTTTGACTAGGCGGAAGGATACAATGTTCTGTCTGGGGTAGACCAGACAAGGAAGAAATCAGTGTGGAAACGGGAGCAGCTGGGATAAGAGGTCAAACATCTTACCTCTCCCCAAGACCAGCCCAACATCTAGCGCTGGTCGCCCAAGGTATAGTTGCTATTGTTAATTATAGGGATAGTCTTCTCATTTGCCATTCAGGTCAAGTAGGGAGTGTTAAAGTGATAGGGAGTGAACATATTTAGATTTTGTTTGAGTTTTCTTCTAATAAATTAAATTTGTTATTAATTTGCATTTTATTGTTTCCATTTGGTTATGTGTATACTTGTCCTGGTCACGTGGTCCACACGAGGCAGAGTTGGATTGGGCGCCGATTCTAACATCGAATCATTCCCGTGTAATTAATTCCACACTCAAGGTCATCGTTTATAGTGGGGATCAAGCCCCAAGGTTGATTAATTAGCGTGATCGATCCAGACCTCGATCATTGCTCTTGTGTTACTGGTCTGGTGGTGGCAGCGTAGAGGCGACTCTAGGGTTTTGCTCAGAGCCTAGGTCACGTCATACTGGGTGTAGAATCCTAAGTCGGTCAATCGTCTTAGGACCACGTGGCGTGGAATTGGCTTTGGTAAAAGTTTTGGAGTCCCTTGGTAGAGAATAAAAAGTAAGAATACGGGTAGAGGGAGTAGAAGGAAGAGAAGTAGAGAGAGGAACCCGAACCCGTGTTACAGTGGAACCAATTACCGCGTAACATAATAGATATAGAATCCTTTGATTGTTTTAAGCATAGGTTATATATGAGTGAAATTGGGTGGTTATAAATAGGAGCTGCCTCGTATGGCCCAACAGGCCTTCTGCAGTTTCCTTTATTCTTATGTTCTTATGTTCTAAACGAGAGAGAGAGAGAGAGGAATGGGCAGACTGCATATTCCTAGACTGTCAGAAGGCATCTGATACAGTCCCGCATGAAAGACCTACTCAAACTGGAAAAGCAGGCTGCCATACCTGGAAGAGTCCTAAGGTGGGTCAGAGAGTATCTCTCAGGTAGGAAGCAGAGAGTTACAGTGTGGGCAGAGACATCAGAGTGGAGAGAGAGTTACGAGTGGAGTACCACAAGGACCGGTTCTAGGGGCCCATCCTGTTTCTAATGTATGTCAATGACCTACCTTTGGTTACCTTACCTTGAGGTTACCTTGAGGTGCTTCCGGGGCTTAGCGTCCCCGCGGCCCGGTCGTCGACCAGGCCTCCTGGTGAGCATAGGAAATACCTGGCATAGGAAATTGGCTCCTTCATGATGAGAAGACCAGGGATGAGCAGGAAAAATGGAATGAAGATAAGGAGCAGGTTGTGGATGTAAACTATATTCATAATTGTAAAATTATGGACCTTTGAACCAAAGAGGCAAAGCTCAATCCCCGCAAGCACAACTAGGTGAGTACACCAGAGTGTGTGTGTGTTTTTTTTTCTTCAAATACAGAACAATGCAGAAGATACAACTAGGAACAAGCAGGGAAATGATAGGGACTTAGTAAGGGCTGCAACACTGTGGGGTAAGAACCAGCATGAGAGTGGACACTGAGGAGGCGGACACTTGTCATTCCTGGATTATGTAAAGCAAAGGTAACATCAAAATATGAAAGGAAACAGATTTAAAAGTTTAAACTAGAAGAAATATTGAGGTGATGAGTCACAATCGACTTGAGAATGGTCCAGGACGGACCGAAACGTCGTCGTCCCTTCAACTTCTAGTGTGTGGTCTGGTCAAAATATTGAGGTGTTTAGTTGGTGAGATGGTAGGACACGAGATTGAACTCCCACGCCGCACTGGGCCCTATAATGACCATAAACACAGACCTGTTCTGGTCCAAGTTTCTAACGAAGAGGAGAAGGACTTCACATTAAAGTACAAGCATTTACTAATGGTCAGTGAAGACTATTACAATGTGTTTATAGACAGACACATGATTAAAGACGAAGAACAAGAAATGAAGGCGAGACCCTCCCCCCAGCACCCCATCCCACCTCACACCCCTCCCTCAAGTCAGCACTCCCATTGATTGAGAGAAATATGAACTCTGGTAACAGAGTTTCCAAGCAGAGTCTCAATGTTTGGTACACCAATGCTGATGGGATATCCAATAAAGCAGAGGAAATCAAAGAAAAGGTTAGTGAAGCAGATACAGACATAATTACAATAGTGGAAACTAAAATAAATTATATGATCTTGGATGCAATCTTCCCAGAGGAAGATTGTTGCTTGAGTTCGACAACTGTTGCTAGAGTTCGACTGCTGTTGTTGAAGACTTCCAAATTTGTTGTTGTAGCAAAGTCTATTACTATATTTTAAACATGTTTCATTATTTTGTTTTTATTTTCTATTAAATCCTGTAATTTTATTGAAGTTCCTTATTATGAGAAAATTGGGACATTGTTGGTGGGGGGGGCCGGGGGAAGTGGGTGTTCTTGGCCCCCCCCACCCACTCCCCCCTCACCTCTCTGAGTAACGTCCCTCACTCCCCCTCACCTTCCCCCCCCCCCCACTACCTCACCAGGGCACGTCGAACGGAGAGAGATTTACTGCATCTCTTTCCTATACCAGGCTTGGGGGAGTTGAGCCTCATTCACCTCCAGTGGAGCTATTGAAGGCTTTCTACGGTCAATACACACACTCACGCACACTCTCACCTGCACTCTTTCATGCATACTCATACACTCTCACACTCATTCTTACGCCCTCTCACACATTCTGACCTTTTGACACGCTCACACACTCTTGGACAGACTCACACACGCTCGCTTGCACTCACACACACACACACACGCTCTCTCACACACTTTCATAGTCCCCTCTCCCTCTCACACGCTGTCTTTCTCACTCCCACACACACTTAAACCCTCTCACTAGCTCAAACCCTCATGTGGAAAATGTCCACTTACTCTGAGACATAATATAGCATATATTAGTTAGCTATGGCCTATAGGTGTATTATAGAAAATGGTCTATGTCTGACTATCTTTAGACCCAAGCCATGTGGTCCGCTAGAACGGAGAGGCTACTAGATCAGCGCAACCTGACGTCACATACATGGAGTGACGTTAGTATGGTTCCCTATCAGAGTACATCAATAAATCAAATCACTACTTAAGCACTATCTTAACAGTTTAATAATAGTGTTGGTAGTTAACTGATTAATTGATTAACATTTGATTATCACGAGTGATAATTACAGTTGAAAACCAAAAGTTTAAAAAGGGGAAACGGGCACCGCAGCTCGCCCTCACGAGCCGCAGTGGGTGGTGAAGCGACGTCACCACCAGGACGGACTCCTGGTTCAACCTTGACGCCGAGCGGACGTCTGGACACCTCCGCCTGGGAGCCGCCTGATCACGTTCTGTTTTCGCGTTTTGGCTTTGCTACTGCCGTTTGGCATCCCTATTCAACGGTCCGGCTGTACGACGCCTGACGCACATATCGCCTTCGGTCACGGGATTGTTGATAGTTTTTTTTTTTTTTGAGGTGTTCTGGCTGGTTCTCCCGGCGGGGGTGACGGTGTTCAGGGGCCGGCTTGGCCGAGAGGTGCCGGGGGTTGGCGGGTCT
>NC_091171.1:46906090-47036090 GCF_040958095.1 Procambarus clarkii
CTAGTTGTGCTTGCGGGGGTTGAGCTTTGGCTCTTTGGTCCCGCCTCTCAACTGTCAATCTACTGATGTACAGATTCCTGAGCCTACTGGGCTCTATCATATCTATATTTGAAGCTTTGTATGGAGTCAGCCTCCACCACATCACTGACTAATGGTTTCCACCTGTGTCCCCTTGTTCGCGTACCACCAATGTTAAACAGTTTAGCCTTATCAACCCTGTCAATTCCTCTGAGAATTTTGTAGGTGATCATGTCCCCCCTTACTCTTCTGTCTTCCAGTGTCGTAAGGTGCATTTCCCGCAGCCTTTCCTCGTAACTCATGCCTCTTAGTTCTGGGACTAGCCTAGTAGCATACCTTAGAACTTTTTCCAGCTTCGCCTTGTGCTTGACAAGGTACGGGCTCCATGCTGGGGCCGCATACTCAGGATTTGTCTTACATATGTGGTACACAAGGTTCTGAATGATTCCTTACACAGGTTCCTGAAGGCTGTTCTGATGTTAGCCAGCCTCAAGGTAGCCTCGCATATGCCGCAGATGTTATTCTTTCAGGAGACAGGTTTGGTGTGATATTAACTCCTAGATCTTTCTCTCTGTCCGTTTCATTAAGTACTTCATCTCCTATTCTGTAGTGTCTGGCCTTCTGTTTCCACTGCTTAGTTTCAATACCTTGTATTTACTGGGGTTGAACTTTAGTGTGTGTGTGTGCGCGCGTGCACCTTACTTAAATTTCAACTTAAACTGGTGACGGGATTAAGATTAAAGATTAAACTTAGTTAAGATAAAACTGTGAAGAAAAGTTAAGAGAACTTTATCTCTCAATCCTAGAAAAAAAAATGAACAGAGGGGCTATGGTCACTACTTACAAGGTTCTAAGGGAAATAGACTAGGTGTAAAAGGACTGTCTCTTCATAGTGAGAGAAAATAGGACAGGAAGACAGGTGGAAAAGCAAACCAGTTGAAGAAATGTAAGGAAATACTAGTAGGAGTGGTCAACAAGTGGAATGCACGGAAAAAAGTTGTGAAAGCCACCTTCACGTATAATTTGAAGGTCAAATAGAGCAAAGAACTTGAACTATAGCAATAAGACTAGTAGGTAAGCACTGTCAGGAACACACGTGTTCCTTGCTTCACCCTCGCCATGTTTCTGGCTACAGACTGCCAGGAGGACCAGGATGGCAGTTGTCGTACAGCACCCGCAACGGAGTTTGATCTATTCTGGTCCATAAATTCTCTGTACTCGTCGGAGCAACTGACAGGGTCCATGAGTGAACATTACATATTCCGTCTATGCAAATTATTTGGGTCGCCGAATTGTAATGCCCGTGGCTAAAATTACAGAAACGTCAGGCAACGGGTAACGCGGCTTCCGTTGTCTGCTGGCATTGTTGTGAAATTGCCTCGCTGCCAGACGCTCCATCCGGAATGGAAAATTTATTTCTGGATTTGTATCGCGTAACTTTCAAAGAAAATTACTTCTTTTGTCATGCTTCAGATAAACATATGATTATTTTGCATTCTAGATCAGCAGGCACACACCATGATGGATTATCCGTTAAGCACACGGCCTGTTAAGCCTACCAGAGGGTTGGGGGTCAACAAAAAATAAAAAGATAACTTTTTGTTTTCCTTTTCGTACAGGATGTTACTAACTAGATACCGAAGGACTTTTGCCATTTATTGATTACTTAATTCTATTTGTGTCTATGTTACTAATTGATTTATTTTATGTGCCATTCTATTTAGGCATATTCTGGTCATAGAGGAAAGTCAAATATTAGGTACTAGCTTGTGTTATTAGTGAATAAGCTGTCAGATCTGGCCACATATTCTGAAGGAGCCTAAGGCCTACGAAAGTCTTAATAATCGAACCTGAGTACACACGCGAAAAGGTAACTTACAAATATTATCGTTGATTAACTCTGAGCTAATAATTATTTCAATCATTCGCGGATAATGAAAGATATTTACATACTCTACCCAAAGTGTCCTAGTGTAGGTCAGTAGGCTGACTCACATCCCATATATTTCCTTAACTAACTATCCTGTGAGTTTGGGATTTACAACCCATCCTCCTGAAATGTACTTATACTCGTATATTACTTGTTTATTCGAAAGTATGAATGTGTAATGATAGACCATCAAAATGTTCACATTTTTTGGTACTTACAATTGTAGTGAGAAAAATAAAAATAAAGCCTAACTTAATCATTCTTAGGCCGAGTATAACATATATATGTATTATATATATGCTATATAATACATATATATAATATAATGTTAGTGCTAGGATTGGTAGGATAGGAACTATGTTCTGTATTTATGTTGCAGTTAAAATGTTTCTATCTGGCCAAATTCAATAATACTAAAAGACTCAATAATACTAAAAAGTAGTGTGTATATATGAATGCTACACATTATTCATCTATAGACATCCATATATGGTGAAACACATGTGAAGAACCTCTCACACACTCACAGCTCCCTGACAAGAGAGAAGAACACTGTTTTCCAAAGCGGTGCGTTTTCTGATGGAAGAAAACGTAGGTCTGTGGAGATGCGTCTAACCCCCCAACATGCACGCGCAACGCCAGTGTTTATATATATATATACCTAATTTCATCTTCATAGTTTTTCACTTTTTGCCTTAAAATTGCACTGTATCTATTGCTACCCAATCTCCCAACCTTTATGTTCCCAATTTGAACATCTTTACCATTGTGGTCAATTGCTGTCTTCTTATATGTGCTGCCAATCTGCTGTATGGTGTTTATAAATCTTGTTTATCTGTATCTTTTGCTACCCAGTCTCCCAATCTTTATGTATCCAATCTGAACATCTTTACCATTGTGATCATTGCTGTCTTATATGTGCTGTCAATCTGTTGTATGGTGTCTATTAATCTTGTTTAAATTACTAATCAAGCTGTCAATGTAATCAATCAGAGCTTTAATATAACAATGTGCTTTAATATACTTACTAAGCTCTCTCATCTCATTTTTCTCTTGCAATGTATCTTTATCATTTATCAATTCTGATAGAAATTACCTACTTAAAATTATCTGCTAGATTAAGGACCTGCCCGAAACGCTGCGCGTACTAGTGGCTTTACAAGAATGTAAATACTGTACTATCCAATGTATTCTCACAAACCCAATGTACCTTCTTGTATATATATATAAATAAATAAATAAATAAATATATAAGCTTTGCCCGGGTCTGGTGGGTCCCTCCCTGTTCCCGCCACGCACGCAGCTGCTTCACTTACAAAATGCCCACCCTCCTCCCGGGATCCTCTGCATCCCCTGTTTTCTTTTCAAAGGGATGACGCACAGGAAGGCTCAGGGGATACTTGTTCTAGCTTGTTAAGCATTTGCGGTATCTTTGGGGGTGCTCCGCCGGAACCCCCAAAGTGATAAGCCTGCAGATAGATAAGAAATGTTAACATGAATTGTAATTAGTGTAAATTCAAATAATGCAACTTTCAATTACTACCTATAGATGTAACTATTAATTGTAATTGATTTAATACTTTATCATTATACTGATTATTCATTATAATTATTCTTTACTACTTTATTGTTATGCATTACAGTCACTAATTATTTATCATTTACCCTAATTAGCTATTTGATACATTAAAATTATTGCTTATCATTATACTATTTGTTATTATTATTATATTATTATTATATAATAATAATTATTTATTAATTTATTATTAATTTATTATTTACTATTATAAAATAAACAAGTCCCCCACTCTGAGCGCGTTTTCTTCCAACCTCAGAAAAGAGCCAGCTTAGCTTAGCTGCCAACAACCACACATCGTGTCAGCAAGGCGGATAGCCCGCCTGCTTTCATACCTCTCACTGTATTTCCCACTTCTTAAACTTTCTTTTATCTATGCCCCTCCTTCCTCTTTTCTAAAAAAAAAAAGCTACTCTTCTCCCCTCAACTCCTCTACCCCCTCGTCCCAATCTATCCTCTACTTTCCCTTGTGTTGAAATCCCTTCAGAATCTTTACACTAAAACCTGCCAGGTTTATGACAGAAAAAGCATATTTCTCCTGACCTTCCCCGCATATATTTACAAGCTGAGCGAAGAGGAAAGACAAACAGACAGGCAGATAATGCAGACAGTAAAATATTATATGTTAGAAAGAGAGGACGGCATCTCTGAGAAATTGACGGGTTACTCTTCTAATACACACTTGACCGCTATAGCGAGTTGAAACGACGTCCATAAACTAAGATTTTATGTCCTTTTCCCCGACGAAGTGACCGTGCGACAAAACGTAGCGTGACATAAATATCTCTAGAGTTCTTCAGCCGTGTCAAGTTAAGTCAGAAATATTGTTCTTGAGTTTAGGCCCGTGGAGACTATGTGGGGAAAGTGTATTAATCCCCGGGAGAAGTCGGCAACTGTGTGTGTGGAGCAGCCTAATCCTCCTACGAAAAACGTCGCTTTTCGCTGGTATGCGTTACATAAGGCCCCAAAAAATCGTGTGTGTGTGTGTGTGACCATCACGACCGGACATAAGATGATGGTAGCCATTCCCAGAAATACTTGTAACCGAGTCTAAGCCGAGCAGTATAGTAACATCTAGAAGTCTGCTGATTTTATTGGATGATCCATAGATGTGTGGTTCCTCTTGCATGATAGTATGATGATAGATGGAATTACTGGTGTCGATTTCACTTTGCCTCAGATCTACAAGATTTTGCTGAAGTTCTTGGTGTACTATTGCTCTCAGTCTGCTTATTGATAATCCAAGGTTATACTCAATGTCTTCTTTAAAGGCAGATTCTAAAAAAAAAAAATGTTTATTCAGGTAAGGTACATACATACAAGAGATTTTACATAATTTGATCGATATATAGATGGAGCTAGTACATACAATGCCTAAAGCCACTATTACGCAAAGCGTTTTGGGCAGGAAAAACATTATTGACTAAAACTTAATACTAATTGAGTATAAAGAATAAAATGTGTTGAGAACAAATAAAAATAAAGATAAAAAAGGGGGAAACATGGCTGAAAACGCAGCACAAATACAAATAGGTCGACAAACAACGTTGTTTAAGAAAACAGAAGGTAAGGTAGGTTACAGGGAATTTATTAGGTATAGCTTCGTTTTTATCTTAAACTGATTGAGAGAGGTACAGTCTTTAACATGGTTATCTTGAGGTTATCTTGAGTTGATTTCGGGGCTTTAGTGTCCCCGCGGCCCGGTCCTTGACCAGGCCTCCACCCCCAGGAAGCAGCCCGTGACAGCTGACTAACACCCAGGTACCTATTTACTGCTAGGTAACAGGGGCATTCAGGGTGAAAGAAACTTTGCCCATTTGTTTCTGCCTCGTGCGGGAATCGAACCCACGCCACAGAATTACGAGTCCTGCGCGCTATCCACCAGGCTACGAGGCCCCTATTGGTTGGGAAGGTCATTCCACATTCTGGGTCCCTTCAATTGTAGAGCATTTCTAGTTTGATTAAAAAAAAAACAAAGATGCCCGAAACGCTTTGCGTAATAGTGGCTTTAGGCATTGTATGTACTAGCTCTATCTATAAGTCCACCAATCTTTGTAAAAAATTCTTGTATGTATGTACCTTACCTAAATAAACATTTATTTATTTATTTATTTATTTATTTATTTATTTATTTATTAAGTCGTACTCTCGGAATATCAAAACTGAATTTATTTCTGGTGTGGTGGCTCATGGGATCTGTTACAACCTTTAATGAAACTTTTGAGGTCAGGATTGGCATTACAGTTCAGCGTTTTATATATGTATAATACAGATGAGAGAATGTACAGTGACTTAATATCTAACATATTCGGAGATTTGAGTAGGGGTACCGAGTGATGTCTGGGGCCAGAGTTGGATATTGTCCTAATAGCAGCTTTGTGTTGAGTAATTAGAGGACGTAAATGATTTTGGGTAGTAGAACCCCAAGCACATATACCATAGTTGAGATAAGGATAGATGAGGGAGTAATAGAGCGTCACCAGGGCATAGCGGGGTACATAATATCTGATCTTAGAAAGAATGCCAACAGTTTTTGAAACTTTTTTTGATATATTTAGAATGTGTCCCTGGAAATTCAGCGTCTGGTCAATGAGAACGCCAAGGAATTTGCCATCTAATTTGTTACAAATTTGGGTATTGTTTATTCTGAGATTTATTTGATTAGAGGATTTATTGCCAAACAGAATATAGAAAGTTTTGTCAATATTAAGGGTGAGTTTGTTGGCCGTTAGCCAAAGATGGACTTTATTTAGCTCAGTATTTACTGTGGCATTTAGAGCAAGGGGGTCAGGACTGGAGTAAATGAAGGTTGTGTCGTCAGCAAATAGAATTGGTTTGAGGTGTTGGGAGGCATTTGGAAGGTCATTAATGTAGATGAGAAAGAGGAGAGGGCCAAGTATGCTGCTCTGAGGAACACCGATGTTGATGGGTAGGGTGGGAGAAATTGAATTATTCACAGAAACATACTGGAGCCTGTCAGTAAGGTAAGATTTGAGGAATTGCAGGGAGTGTCCTCTGACCCCATAATGATGTAATTTAAGAAGAAGGTTTTGGTGGTTGACAGTGTCAAAAGCCTTACGCAGGTCCACAAATAACCCAACAGGGAACTCTTTTTTATCAAGAGCTGCATGAATCAAGTTAATCATACTAATAAGTGCATCGTTAGTGCTTTTTTTGGGTCTGAAGCCATATTGACAAGAGCTAAGTATATTGTGTTTGGCTAGATAGGAGTAAAGCTGCTTGCAGATTAGTTTTTCAAATATTTTTGACAAGTTAGGCAGGATTGATATACGTCTGTGGTTGTTAACATCTGTGAGATCACCACATTTGTGGACAGGGGTTACTCTCGCTTTTTTTAGAATATCTGGAAAGTTTTGGAGTTCAAGTGACTTGTTGAAGAGCAATGCAATAGCAGGGGATAAAGATCTGGAGGCTTTTTTGTAAATTTAAGTTGGTATCTCCTCGAGGGCACTAGGCTTGGTTTTAAGGGAAAGGATTATCTCATTAACGTCAGTGGAATTAGTAGGCTTTAGGTTTAGAGACTGTGGATAGTTATCTGTAAGATAGTCCTTAACGTCAGTACTGGTATTCTTTGGCTAACTCATCAGTTGCAGCGTGATTACTTTGCGTATAATCATCATCATCATCATCATCTAGCCATGAAAAATATACTTAGCTCTTGCCAATATGGTTTCAGACCCAATAAAAGCACTAACGATGCACTTATTAGTATGATTAACTTGATACATTCAGCTCTTGATAAAAATGAGTTCTCTGGTGGGTTATTTGTGGACCTACGAAAGGCTTTTGACACTGTCAACCACCAAAACCTTCTTAAATTACATCATTATGGAGTCAGGAGTCACTACCTGCAATACCTTCAATCTTACCTTACTGACAGGCTTCAGTATGTTTCTGTGAATAATTCCATTTCTCCTATCCTACCCATCAACATCGGTGTTCCTCAGGGCAGCATACTTGGCCCTCTCCTCTTTCTCATCTACATTAATGACCTTCCAAATGCCTCCCAACACCTCAAACCAATCTTATTTGCTAATGACACAACCTTCATTTTCTCCAGTCCTGACCCCCTTGCGCTAAATGTGACAGTTAATACTGAACTAAATAAAGTCCATCTTTGGCTAACTGCCAACAAACTCACCCTTAACGTTGACAAAACTTTTTATATTTATTATATTTTGTAATAAACAATATCCAAATTAAAAACAAAGTTGATGGTAAATTTCTTGGTATCCTCATCGATAACAAGCTAAATTTCCAGGAACACATCATAAGTATAGCAAAAAAAGTTTCTAAAACTGTTGGCTTCTAAGAAACTGTTTTCTAAGATCAGATATTTTGTACCTCGCCCTGCCCTGGTGACGCTCTATTACTCTCTCATCTATCCTTATCTCAACTATGGTATTTGTGCTTGGAGTTCTACTACCCAAAATCATTTACGTCCTCTAATTACTCATCATAAAGCTGCTATTAGAACAATATCTAACTCTGGCCCCAGACATCACTCGGTACCCTTACTCAAATCTCTAAATATGTTAGATATTAAGTCACTGCACATCCTCTCATGTGTATTATATATTTAAAACTCTGAACTGTAATGTCAGTCCTGACCTTAAAAGCTTCTTAGAAGGATGTAACAGAACCCATGGGCACCTCATCAGAAACAAATATCTATTTGATATTCCAAGAGTACTACTTAATCAAACTAGAAATGCTTTACAAATCAAAGGACCCAGAATGTGGAATTACCTTCCCAATCATGTCAAAGGCTGTACCTCTCTCAACCAGTTTAAGATAAAAACTAAAAACTACCTAATAAACTCCATGTAACTTACCTTACCCCTAAATATCAACCCATGTCTTACAATTTTAAACAATGCTGTTTCAATTCAATTTCTTTCTTTATTATGCACCCCATACCCATCCCGTGGGCGGTGGTGTAAAGGATTACAGAGGCACAAAATAGGTTCAGGAACTGAACCCTCTAGTTATCTTGAGTTGATTTCGGGGCTTTAGTGTCCCCGCGGCCCGGTCCTCGACCAGGCCTCCACCCCCAGGAAGCAGCCCGTGACAGCTGACTAACTCCCAGGTACCTATTTACTGCTAGGTAACAGGGGCATAGGGTGAAAGAAACTCTGCCCATCGGTTCTCTCCGGCGCCCGGGATCAAACCCGGGACCACAGGATCACGTGTCCAGCGTGTTGTCCGCTCGGCCGGCCGGCCCCTTAACATGTACATAGTTCGTTTAGCTAAGCAAATAGCAATCTTTTGACGCTAGTTACAAAATTATTAATGTTATATATACATGTACACATACTCATGCATACATGTACTTATACAAAGGGGGGTAGAAAAAGCCTAAGCTACTCTATCCCTTTGAGATGTATTTCTTTCTTATCTCAATAAACATACTTGAACTGTACATATACATACGTATATATATATATATATATATATATATATATATATATATATATATATATATATATATATATATATATATATATATATACGTATATATATATATATATATACGTATATATATACATATGTATATATATATATACATATACATACGTATATATATGCCCGAAACGCTTTGCGTAATAGTGGCTTTAGGCATTGTATGTACTAGCCCTATCTATAAATCCATCACTCTTTGTAAAATCTCTTGTATGTATGTACCTTACCTAAATAAACATTTGATTTGATTTGATTTGATATATACATACACATACATATTTAATCACCCACACAAATACACACATCAATAATCTTTAGTGTCACAAGTGATCAACAAGAGGCTCGCAACAGTCACTATACAAGGCACTTTACATCTATGGTGAGTCACACAGTTACTAGTCTTGCTGCACACCCACCCAACTGGGCGGCAGCTTTACAGTCATGTGCAGGCTGCACCTACAGTAAGCAAATTTTGGATACTTCGCTAAGATTTCGGGCAGCACATCATTATGAATGCAGTACTTACACATTTCTTGGACACTATTGATGGTGTTATCTCTAAATTCCGCGATTTTTTCACATTCCATTATACAATGCTGTTTGTTGACCAACTTGTATAATTGCTATTTTCTGCCATGTTCCTCCCCTTTTCTTATATTTTTTTTATTTTTTTCAACATAATTTATACCTTAAGCTCAATTACTATTAAGTTTTAGTCTAAGTGTCCCCCCCCTTACCATGTCCGAAACGCTATGCGTACTAGTGGCTTTAGGTATTGTATGTACTACCTCTATCTTTAAATCCAACATCATGTTTGTAACTCATCTTCAATATATGTATCTTTACCCGAATAAAAAAATCTAATTTTATCTAAAATCTAATCATCATCTTTTTTTTGTTAATGGAGAGATAGAAGGTTCGAGGAATGTTAAATACGAGTTATATTATCTAGCTTTAAGCAATACAATTTTATGCAGTGTGTGTTCTTCATAACACTCTCTAGTATTACAACTTACGTGTATTATATTTAGAGTATACTTATATTCACAGTTGCATTAATGTTAATATTATTGGGAAGTAAGTGAGGCGGGTGGGTGTGTGTGAGGCGAGGTTAGTGAGGACGACTCAGCGCCCTCACGCCTCACCTCCCTCATCATTATCATCAGCTGTTGCTGCTCCTAACCCCACGACGATAACATCATCATTATTATCAGCCACACAAGTAACATTTAACAACGTAGTGAAGAGTCAGGTCTTGTATGGGACTAGTCAATCCGGATTTTATACAAGACCAGCCGAGCCTGGTCTCGTACAGGACCAGCTGAGCCTGGTCTCGTACAGGACCAGCTGAGCCTGGTCTCGTACAGGACCAGCTGAGCCTGGTCTCGTACAGGACCAGCTGAGCCTGGTCTCGTACAGGACCAGCTGAGCCTGGTCTCGTATAGGGCCAGCTGAACCTGGTCTCGTACAGGGCCAGCTGAGCCTGGTCTCGTATAGGACCAGCTGAGCCTGGTCTCGTATATGACCAGCTGAGCCTGGTCTCGTACAGGACCAGCCCAGCCTGGTCTTGTATATGACCAGCTGAGCCTGGTCTCGTATAGGACCAGCCCAGCCTGGTCTCATATATGACCAGCTGAGCCTGGTATCGTACAAGACGAGCCGAGCCTGGTCTCGTATAGGACCAGCCGAGCCTGGTCTCGTACAGGACCAACAGAGCTTGGTCTCACCCAGGTCTTGGATATGACCAGGCGAGTCTGGTCTTTCATAAGACTATGTACGCCAGGCCGTATAGGCCAAGGCAAGCCAGATCAGTCAAGATAAATTCTTAAGTAGAACCAGGCAAGCCCAGTCTTCCATAGGACTAGGGGGGGTACCAAGTCTTTCATAGGAGTCTGGAGGCACTACCAAGAATCATGGGCGAGCTACAGGACCTGTTTCAACATTTGGTTCTTGAAATGAAGAATTTTCTGTGTCAGGTACTGTAACAGTTTGTATAGCTGGTATATTGGATGTACTCTACGGTACATCTGGTATAGCTGGTATATTGGATGTACTCTACGGTGCATCTGGTATAGCTGGTATATTGGATGTACTCTACGGTATGACTTATTAAGTAAAAATTTCAGAAATGTTTTGATTTTCCATTTTCAGTGTCAAAAAGCTTGTTATGCTTATTGATGTCCCATAGACCAGCAATCCATCAACTTTGTATCTTACCTTGTATGTATGTACCTTACCTGAATAAAAATGTATTTATTTATTTATTTATTTATAACAACAAACCTTCCTTTCCTTGAGAATGAGAAACCTGTACATATACAGGACACAAGAACAAGACACAGTCAAACTCGAAATATATTTTCCTGAATTTACCTGTATATTACAGTATATGCTAACTTGGTAAAGTTGCTAGATTTGAGAAATTTATTGTTGTTCTATAAACAATAGCTGTGTTAGGTTTATGACAAAATTTATGGTATAAATTACAAGAAATGTTCTACCAAATGGTGCTAGAATAAATGCTTTATATGCAATATCTACAGAAATATTGTAAAACAAAAAAAATGGTGGACTCAGAAGTTGCATTTCACTTTCCAAGTGTTTGGCCACCCTGGTGCTGATCTCCAGACAGGGACTGTCACCAATTTATAAGGGAATTTTTACATAACTATGTATATTATAGTCCATAATATTACTAATTCTTGGGAATGATGCCTAAGCCACGCATCAGTAAATGAAGACAGGACAATGTTTCGGTCTGTCCTGGACTTGATGATGGTCCATTATGGACCAAAATGTAATTTCTTCATTTTCTGATATATGGTTTCGACATCATATCTTCAGCCATGTTATTGTGACTCGTCTGCTCTTTGGAATCACTTAGCATTAAAATCTAATACTGTAGTAGCAGCATGTGTCAGTACTCTTTAGTGGTACAGTACTGTATTTCATTTTGTTTGGTGATTTTTTCTTTTTATAAATGTGTGTCTGTAGATTAGAAAAACACAGACACCTATGTTTGGTAACTAATTCCTAGGAAACCACTGACTGTTATCTAGCTTATGTAACTCCATGCCCAGTCCATGTTACCATGAGGTAACATGCTAGACATGGTCATGTCTAGCATGTTACCTCAAGAAATAAAGGCCTATATATATCTTGAGGAAATTAATAGAGAAGCAGGATATGAATTAGATCAAATCTACAGTGATGTATCTGCTAACTCTACTAATGGTAGGGCTGGAGCAGCATACATTATAATCAGGAACAAATTAATAAAAATAAGGACAAAGCAGGAATTGAGAACTATGCCTCAATTCAAGCAGAGCCCACTACTGTCGTCATGACATTAAGATATCTAGAATAGAACAAGCAGGGGAGAGCAGTAATCTACACTGACTCAAGAGTGGCACTACAAAGCCTCAGAAAAGGTCGAGCAGAAAACAGGGTAATAGTAGCTGAAATCAAGATAATAGTGATAATGCTATTGAACTAGGAAAGGAAAAGAAAGTATGACTATATATTTGCTTGATACCTGCTTGATGGGGTTCTGGGAGTTCTTCTACTCCCCCAAGCCCGGCCTCTTGACTTGTGAGGGCTTGGTCCAACAGGCTGTTTGTTGCTTGGAGCGGCCCGCAGGCCCACATATCCACCACAGCCCAGTTGGTCCAGCATTTCTTGAAGAAAATCATCTAGTTTTCTCTTGAAGATGTCCACGAAAACATTTAGCACATGAAGGATGATCCAGTTTTTGTGGGTTCCCTCTCATGTTGAAATTTGTGGGAATAAATGAGCGGATGGGCTGGCTGAAGAGGGTGCTGAAGAAGATCATAACTTTAATCATTATAGATGAAAAGGAGGGGGCTGAAAGAGGGAATCTGTAATGGTAAGCATTAATTTTGGATACAAGATAGTGCCTGAGAGTGTTCATGTCAAAGAAACATCAGAAATACCTGTAGTATAATAAACCCCACATTTATTTATTTAAATACAAGAAGGTACATTGGGTTTATTAGAGTACAGAGACTTGAAAGTTTTATATTCTTGTAAAGCCACTAGCACGCATAGCATTTCAGGCAGACATTGTTTGAATTAGGAAAGCCCTTTTATTTTGTTTTTAAATATAGATACTGTCTGCAAAAGGTTACCCCACTTTGTGCCTGCAAGATAATGAGAACCTTCAGGGTTACAAGATGTCAATCCCTTGTTTAACAGTTAAGTCCCAGCTGCATCTGTGTACAAGTGACAGTGAACAATCCAGCGAGATTTCTTCCTTTCCCGGGGAATGTTGTACATGCTGCTATGGTAGTATGTTCGCTCAGGATGAGTGATGCTGGACAGTTATTTAGGACTCCAGGGCAAAATTAAATTTTGCAGCTCCTGTCCAGAAACTGGCAACTTTACCCCAATTCAACTATAATGAAAAATGCATAAATTTAAAGAATGGAATGTAATTCCACAGTAGACTATATCAATATTCATTGTCATATTAAAATATATTATGTTATACATAATTATAAGATATTATTTATTACAGTAAAGCATATTACATACCTCTGAAAAAGAGGACTTTTCTTGACAGTTCAAATTATTCATTGCATGAGTGATTACTTAACTAATTTGTACAAATATATAAAAAAGACTATACAAAGCCTGTGATTTTAATGTGGACGTGAAATTGGAATGATATTTAGTAATTTACATTAATTGCAAGGCAGCTTGAGCTAAGAGTAGGCTACGCTTCCTCTGGCCTAAAAGTCATCATATTTTCTTGAATACTCTCTCAAGAAAATCCTGTCTTGTTTCCAGGCACAGGCAGATGGTCAGGTAGTGAAGTATGAGCTGGAGGTGGTGGTGTCGGCATGGCAGCCGAGCACTCCCCATGTGCCCTCCTACAGTTCTGCCTTCCACAGTGCTCTTCTTAGCTTACTACATGTACTGCAGGTTAGATCTTTATCACTGCTGTATTTGAAAATGAATGGTATGATTGACTCTGGTATTTCCAGTGCAGTATCCATTATAATACCAAGGAGGGTTTAAAGCCATTCCACATGATTAGTTCTCCAAGACGACTTCCAAGTCGCCTAAGTTAAAGAGTCTCTATGCAATAAGTTGACAATAAGTTGTGCTCTCGAAATTTTGTACAGTATATTTTTTGATACACAATATTTATGTTCCATGCTGCATATTGTTAATACAGTATATGTAGTGTATTTTGTTAATTTTGTTAATTAGAACTTTTATAAACATGCCATTAGCTTTTTTTGCTTTCTTACACATAACTTCATGCATGATTTGTCATTTTTCCTTTGCAGGAAATTAGTAACCGCTGCAGTTCTCCAGGCTTAAAAGTTGTTAACCCAGAAGCAAGAACCTACTCTCCACAGCTTCAGTCAAGTGACACAAATGTTTGTCACAACTTGGAGAGAATGTATGCAAGCGAAGTCCAGTGTGAAAACCATCTTCCCATAGCACCAAATCAGCAACACCCAATTCCAGTAGAATACATCATTAAAGATGTTTCAAATGAACACATCCCAGATTCACTGGTAAAGCGCTTATCACCCCAGCAGCCAACCACGAAAGAAACAGAAGCAGCTAATGTACTTATGAATCTATCAGGCAAAGCAGCGGACAGAACAAATCAGACGAGATTGGATTCGGGTCTTTCTACCTATCACGAGCTCACTATTCCTGATGTAAGTAAATCATCTTTGTACTTATTATCATCAGGAACATTAAACTCTAAATGTGAATCGAACATTATCAAGAGAGAGTATTCTTTGTGTGATGAAGTTCCTCAAATCAATGAAAAAGACTTGCTGCCTCTTGCAACTCAGGTACTCTGTCAGTATTGTTCACAACAATGTGAAGACTTGGTCGAACTTCATGAACATGTCTTAGCTATGCACAACGTACCTGAAACTGAAACACCATTAATGCCTTCCAACAAAAAAGTGAAAAATCTCTCTGAAGATGATGATGAATTCCTCAGAAGGCTCAGTGATGGTAAAAAGCAAAAACAAGACAAAATTGAATCGAAGCAAGATATTGAACCAAAGCAAGATGCTGAAAACCAAATCAAAGAATGTTCAAAAGACTCGGCTGTTGTGCTTCCCACAAGCACCTCGTCTGACGTACAGCTGACCAAAAACAAGCAGTACACAGAAGAAAAGAAATTAAAGAGAAAACAAAAATTAAAGAAGGAAAGTAAACCAAGCAGCAGCTGGATAATTTATGAAGTGTCTGATCACCCAAATTGTTCGCTGGGGGAAGAGAGTGAGCAAACCAAAAGTTATGTGAAGGAATGTAAAAACTCACCTCAGATGCAAAACACTCCTGGGTCAGAATTACCCACATACAGTTCTCATGAACATTTTGTTCAGGAAAGTACTACACCAGAAGCCAGAAATGATAACTTTTATGATAAAGATGAAGAATGGCTAAAACATAATTCGGGTGAAAATATAACTGAGCTCACACCAGTAGGAAATGATGCTCTGGCAATGGCTATAGAATCCTCACAAATCAGAGTCATTGAGGCAAAAGTAACTATCTATGTGTGTGTAAAGTGTAGCTCTGGCTACACTGATGCTCAAGAATTTAAGGACCACATCTGTCACGCAAGTCGTCCACTTGTGCAGACTTGTGCTGATGGGTCTGTGACACTGGCGTGTGACACAAGTGTTTGCGAGGATCGTATCCAGCTGCCAGAAAGTAATATGTGGTATTTTCCAGAATTTTGTATCAGACGACCTGCGGAAGATGAGAAAAGTGAAATTCGAGGCTTGCAGATCATTCACAATCCCTCAGGAAGAAGAATACTGCTACATACGCACTACCAACCTGCTTATCTCAGTGAGCAGCTCATTTCTTTCAGGTCAGCATTATCCTTAGGGCAAGTAGTGTTAGTTAAGAGAAATTTCAACTGGAATGTACTGTATATAGTGTACAAAATTATCTTAAGAAATTTTCATTGTAATGTGTAAGAAATATGAGTTTCTCTGTTAACTTACTTGGTTCCTCAGTAAGGTAAAATTCAAGTCTATTAAACAGTATAACTGAGCAGTCATGCAAATGGATATTGTGCACTGTTGCCATAGGTCATTGCAGGGTCATATTGGTGCTAGGGAGACACTGGAGAACTTTCAGTTTTGCCCAGAATGACTTTTCATAGGATTATCAAGTTGGGTCATTCACAGGAGTATTGAGACCATAATCTATGTCAGTTTGCCACAGGATCATATACAGTGCAGCATGGCAACACTGGGATTGACAACAATAAAATTGTTCATATATTCACTAAAAAATAATCAGATGCTAAGGAGTACTAGACAATAATTCACTCCAGCTACAGATGACTGACAGAGATTGAATCGTAAAGTGACTGCTTGGTGACAGTCACTGGAGGTAGGCACATGGGGGCAGGTTGTGGTTAATGTGGGTGCTCTTACTGGCATTCACTTGTGATGCCTACTAGGGCTTGCAAGGGCTTTACTTTTTATCAGTTAACCTTCTGGAGGTCACTTTACACTAGAATGTTCTCCATTACCTTTCTAGCACTAACGTGGCCTTGAAGACCCATGTGAAATGTTGATGTGTTTGACTTTTTCCTGATCCTGTACACAGATTTTGGATCTTATCTTGAAAAGGAATTAGGAATTTTTTTTCATAATGAAACTTTTCATATTTATTTCCCTTCCTTCTATCCCTTCCCTCCATACCTCCTCCCTACTTCAAATACATTTTAAACTTTAATCCACATCCCTCAACATTTAAGCTGTGCGCTCTATTTAACCTCGGACCCTCTACAGGTGTCCCACTTGTGAGAACGACTCTGATAGTCTGGGCAGATTCCTAGAGCATTTAACTAAAGGTCCGTGCATGTTTTGGTGCCCTGAGTGCAAGTTGGTGTACATCACGCAGGATAAGCTACAGAAGCACAGAGCCTCTCTTCATCCCTCTCTGGAGGTAAGATGGTGGGAATGTAGTCATTTCTTGCATTGCACAATGCACAGGAATGTGTTATCTCTATGGGGAAATATTGAACCTGTGCAGTGGAGCTTGAGGATATGGGTTCAATACCATTGTATGGCCTCAATATTTTCTCATCTGTTGCATTGTTCTATACAATATTTTCCCTTTAAGTAAGATCCTCCAGTAAAGCAAAAGAAGATTCAGTTTGTTTCTTCCTTTGTAAATAGAAGCTTGATTGATTTTTTTAGCATTCATTCAGGTTTTACACAAACAAGGATTTTATTGCATTATTGGGTTAGTTCTTGTTTTAATATACTGTATATAGCACAGAAGTGATTTTCTGGAGGGATTGAACAGTGGATCCTTGAAGCTAGCTTGCTGAGGTAGGATGATATGACCCATTGCTGAGTCAGGTCAGCCTTTAAAAGAGTCCTAAATGGCCTACTGGGGATCAGAGTCAGAACCTGGGTTTCCCTCACAGGATTATGATCACCAACACCAAGAAAACATTCAAAAGGTAAGCATAACAATACAGACAACTACATAATTCACAGAAAGTAGTTCTAATTCATTAATTTACTTGTATGTTTTAATAAACATTGTTTGGCATTCGTACTCAAATATGTGAAAGTTGTAGGTCAATATGTGTTGAAATGAAGGCAAGAAAAAATACCCCCCCCCCCTCCCACAAAAAAAAATATATGGATAATTATAATAATTATAATGAATTAGGCGATATATTTAGGTATATTTTATATAAGTCAAACAGCCCTAATCTGGTCCCTAATCATCAAAACAATCTAAAGAAGCAAGAAAAATAGTGTGAAATCTGTGAAAAAATCAGCCCAAAAAAATTCAAAGTCCTAAGTTCTGCCAGTTATGACTGATTTATTTGCTGACCAATTTAATTCTTTCTTCACATAGTTATGGAAGGGTATGCATTCTCCAGGATGTAGAGGTTACAACAAAATCAGATAATAAACAAAGAAGAAGAAAAAAAAATGTGTAGACATTGGTGAAAGTAACAGGTTGTTCATTATTGAATAATGTATTTGTGTGATATATAACAAAATAGAGCATAATAACATACTCATTATTATATGTGTTATTATGTATTACTCAGCAATGCTATAAAAACACCAGCTGCATATTCACTTTGTGGACACTTCTAACTACTATTCTTCTTTGTGCATCAGACAGCTGCTTGCATTTCCTTATTACTTCATTATCCCTCAGTTCCAGTTAATAGGAAATGTTCTCCTTATCAACAAAACATTCTTCTTTTAAAAAATAATTGTCTAAAATCCATTTCTGAAAATATTGGGATGAAACTTTCACGACGCTGAAGCCAATAAGTTGGAGATTTGTTTAACATTTAATATTAATTTTCACATACAATAATTCAAATATATTTTCACCCAGCCCAAGCTTATACCCCCATTTACAGCCCAGGCTGTTGCATTGTAAGGGTTAAGGCATTCATTCACATTGAATTTAATTTGCCACTTGACACTCCAAGCATATATTTTATCTAGATAAATTTGAAGTGCATTATAATTGTCTGCATCTCCTGTCTTCCCCAGTATCTTAGCATCATCTGCAAACATTTTCATATAATCCTGTATTCCTTCTGGTAGATTGTTTATGTAGACGACGAACATTACTGCCGCAAGAACTGAACCTTGTGGTACTCCGCTAGTAACACTCCTATAGTCAGATACATTGTCTCTGATTACTGCTTTCATCTGTCAGTTAGAACATTTTTCATCCATGTCCTAAGTCTCCCCTGTCACCCCTCCATCATGTTCAAGTTTCCAGAACAGTCTCTTTGTGGCTGCCTTGTTGCCTGTGGTTTGGGCTTCGGTGGCTCTGCCCAAGCGGCTCATTCCCCACCTTTGGGTATTGATAGCAGCATTTTCCTGACCCATTCTCTCATGTTGGCAGGCTGTGCTGACCTGAGCTTTAAATTCAGCTTGGTCTTTAACCCACCTGTCTGCCTTTCCCTCTTTTTTTTTGTGCTCCTTCTCTTTCCTGTTCCCACAGGCTCCCAGCCCCTTGGATGGGTCCTTTTGCAAAGGAGTTCTGCCTATCCTGTTTTGTAGTGGCCTTCTGGGTTGAGTTCTTGTTGGTTATTGATTGGGGTTGGCCTCCAGTTGGAGTCTGATTCCCAGATCCCCCCCCCCCCCCACTGATTCAGTAGTGGGGTGGGGGGGCTACCCCAGTGAGCTAGCTTTAGGGAAATCACCAAGGCCCTTTCAGAAAGAGATATTTCATTATATACAATGCTGGTTTTTCTAGTTTTCATGTATGTTCCATGCTTAATTTTGTGTAATGCTTTCCCCACACTGTTGCTCTCATGTTGAGACTGGGAAATATTGCTTATGTTTTTGCTAGTATTAGAAGTGTTGAAAATGTTTGTGGAACACTACATAATTTTATCCGTTCCTAAAAGGAATAAAAGTTTTCCAGGATAGAATATAAGAAAAATTCAGATATAATAAGAATATGGTTCTAACTGAAGTCCCGTACATCCTTACAGGATCGCACATGCCCAAACTGTTGTATGGTATTTGAGAAGAGGCACCAACGAAATAGACACCTTAGGACTAAATGCTCTCAACGCCACATTTGTGTCATCTGCGGTGGAGTACTCAAAAATGAGTACAATCTCAGGGTTCACATGCAGTCTCATGAGGTAAGAAGCTGTGAAAATTATTTCTTCGCTTCCTTGAACCAGCAGTCTGTATGAGTCTACAGACATGCATTCCTCTCCATGCTCTGAGTACCTTTTTGTCCACCATAACCAGTTAAATTTTAAATAGGTTGATCACATAGTTAGGGAAGGAAGACAGTGGTGAATCTAGTTTGAGCCACCAATGAGAGACCAACTTACCATCAGACAAATGAATGAACATTAGACCTAACAAACCCACTCTAAACAAAACATCCAAGGTTGAATGTAATAAAACAGCTTTCTGTTGGGTCCCCTCAGTAACTCCTTGAGGCTAGTAGCTCCCTGAAGCCTAACATTGAGCCAGGCCCTTGTGAGTTCTAGGAACATCAGAGGCACAGAGAGTCTGGGGATACTAGATCTTTGCTTTTAATTTAAGCAAAGTAATTTGCTTTTAATGAAATATAGAATAGGCCTGGTCCTGTTTTATATTTATCTGCTATCCCTTTCTCAAAATTTCTTTCTCCCTATCTCCTCACTGCCGTGTACAGTAGTAGTTTCTCGCTTCTTTGTATTGCTAATATGTTTGAAGGTTTGGCCTCTTCCTATATTGATTCCTTTTTTATGTCTTTGTCTCTAGCCCTTTCATAATTTCTGTTGCACCAATCCTGTTTCCTAGTTCTGCATCTCTGTGTTGGTATAAATTGTTTTGCCTTTATCATATATTTCACTAAACTTGACATACATGTGCACCTATCTCTCTTTCAAATAGAGAGAAAGATCTGGGGGTTGATATCACACCGAACCTGTCCCCAGAGGTCCACATCAAAAGAATATCATCAGCGGCATATGCTAGACTGGCCAACATAAGAACTGCCTTTAGAAACTTGTGTAAGGAATCGTTCAGGACCCTGTATACCACTTATGTAAGACCAATCCTGGAGTATGCAGCTCCAGCCTGAAGTCCATTCCTAATTAAACACAAGACAAAGTTAGAGAAGATCCAGCAGTATACCACCAGGCTCGTCCCGGAACTGAGAGGAATGAGCTACGAGGAAAGGCTAAAGGAGCTGAACCTCACATCCATGAAAAACAGAAGAGTAAGGGGAGACATGATAACCACCTACAAAATTCTCAGGGGAATTGACAGGGTGGACAAAGACAAACTGTTCAGCACGGGAGGGACACGAACAAGGGGACACAGGTGGAAACTTAGTACCCAGATGAGCCACAGAGACGTTAGAAAGAATTTTTCCAGTGACAGAGTAGTTTATAAATGGAATGCACTAGGAAGTGATGTGGTGGAGGCTGGCTCCATACACAGTTTCAAATGTAGATATGATAGAGCCCAGTAGGCTCAGGAATCTGTACACCAGTTGAGTGACAGTTGAGAGGTGGGACCAAAGAGCCAAAGCTCAACCCCCGCAAGCACAATTAGGTTATCTTGAGGTTATCTTGAGATGATTTCGAGGCTTTAGTGTCCCCGCGGCCCGGTCCTCGACCAGGCCTCCACCCCCAGGAAGCAGCCCGTGACAGCTGACTAACACCCAGGTACCTATTTTACTGCTAGGTAACAGGGGCATAGGGTGAAAGAAACTGCCCATTGTTTCTCGCCGGCACCTGGGATCGAACCCAGGACCACAGGATCACAAATCCAGCGTGCTGTCCGCTCGGCCGACCGGCTCCCCGGGTGAGTACATCTCATTTACTTCCCTGCCTTACAGCAAATCTTTCCAGTCAAATTCATTAAATAACTTTCTAAGTTTCCATAGTGTCCTCTCCTGAAATCAGGTTTTTCAATTGCTTCAACTTACTCATTTTCTTATAGATTATAACACATTGCTTACTTTATTCCCAAAAGGACATGGTCACTTTTGCCCAAGGGAGGAAGGTACTGAATATCAAATATCTGTTCCTTTTTTCTGGTGAATATCAAGTCCAGCATGGAGGGAACATTCCCTTCCCTCATCCTTGTAGCTTGTTTAACTTGTTGATACGTGAATGTCTCCAGGATGAGGTTTACGAATCTTCAGGGCCCAGAAGTCTTCTGTTCTAGCTTCATGTGTCTCCCATTCTATGGCTTTCAATTTGAAGTCGCTAACTACCAACAATCATGATCTATCTTTATCCACTCCTGCTATATTCCCTCTCATTATTGTTATGAGGCCCTTGTGTTTATTACCCAGCACCTATCCAGAACAACAATTTAGTGGGTTATTACTCTACATGATTTATTTATATATGCAGTATTGTACTGTAATTTAAATTGCTATTCTTTATTTCATCAAGTTTTTCAACAAGTTAAAATACATTGGTGTATACTGTATTACAGGAAAGAACTCATGTGTGTAGTGAATGTGGTGCAGCCTTTCACCGTCGACAAATTCTAACGAGGCACATGATGCGTCATTCGGGAAAGAAACCTCACGCCTGCTCACAGTGTGATGCAAAGTTCTATACTCGTCAGCATCTCAAGACACACATGGATAGACATAGTGGTTTCAGGCGGTTTCCTTGCAGTTCTTGTAATAAAGCTTATTATTCCAAGCATGACAGAGATACACACTACTCCAAAGTACATTGTAAAGTTGTTAGTGGACAGAAATCTTTAGTGGTTCACAAACAAAAATTGGAAAATGAGCATATAATTGAATAAGTTTTTATGAATGTACCTGTATATATTTAATTTATAAATAATTGAAAGAATTTTCCATATAGGTTTTGTAAATTACTGGTTATACAAAAACCTTCATGATAATTAGTTAAATAATTACACTTGCAAAACCAAATGAAATTATAATTTTATCCATTCATATTGTGAGATATTCTCATATATATCCTTCTTCATTTCTTAGTTTTTATGTTATCATTGGCATTTAAACAGGAACCACTAATCATGTTTATACTTTTCTTGCATTTTATATGCATGAAAAACAAAATACTGTAATGCACATTCATCCAAATGAAATTAAATATCAAATTTCTGTAATAGACATGGTTTTTGGTTGGATTAATGTTCTTAGTACAAGTGCTCCAGAAATTATCAATGATCAGTCATTGCTTGCTTGACAAGTTAACTTTTAATTTCTCTTTCCTGCAACCCTATTTCTTCCTCCTTATTTTATTTCTTATCCACCTCCTTTTTCCTATTCTTTTCATGCTCTTCACCTTTACCCCTCCTCTTTCTTCTGCCAACCTTTCCTGCTTTGCCTTTTCCTGACAATCTTTTTTTTTTTTTTTCCCCTATCCACCTTATCCTCCTGATATCTCTTCCTTCCATTCTACCCACTCATCCTTTCTCTATTCCATCTGTCCCATCTCCTTACCCATTTATCCTTATATTAATCCTCTGCTTCCTCCACTTCTCATTCACCCCTCCTTTACTCTTCCTTCCTTCCCTCTACCCCCCTCCTCCCTAATATTCATCTTCTCCCCTACTTACACATTGAGCTTGTGCTATTCCTACACTACTACTCAGATTCAGATTATTTATACCAAAGTTATGTAAATCGTTTCAAAGTTGAACAGAATGAGGTGCACAGACACTAAAATATATTTTATTTTAATACACGCTGTATATTGAATAACAAATAGCTTACAATTTGAGTGGTGATATATAGTGGGGAAAACATAGAATCAAATTTGAATGATAAGACTACAATAGTCTAAATGTAATATGAATTTATATAAAGTTGCACAGCTTACTTATTACAATGAACATAATAACAAAAAATATAATTAAGCCATATCAGCAGTGGGTTCACTGGCTAACCTGGATCAAACTCTGTGAACACACAAGAACATGTAATGGAGATCAAATTCAAATTGCTTATCAACAAGCCATATGTTATGTTCAGTAAGTGTAAACAAGTGCAATTTTGCAGGTACCGAGTCATATTGACTAATGAAATATGAACATTTGCTGTTCAAATGTGCCACTTGCTTTCAAAACCTATTCCTTTCACAAATTGCTTCCCTGTAATACACACAGCCTTATTTATATGGAGAGAAATGGGGTAGGTTTGTGCAGTAATAAACCCAACATTGTCAAACGTGACTTACAAATTGGTCTTCATGTCATCTCAACCAAAAATAGTAAACTTCCTTAATCTACATGCCTACTGGCCATAATGTACTAGGCTGAGGTCATTTGATAGAAAGGACCCCCCCCCCCCTATATGGTCTTGATTGCCTTATCCTATTTAGTCTTCCATCATTTGGTTAAATGCCTCGCTTATAAGGGTAAGATGATGTGCTTCTATACCATTCCCTTACAATAACTAGAATACTGTATAAGAATTAGAGAGCACTACATCAGGCCTGTTGGCCCATACTAGGCAGGTCATATTTAACTCCACCCACCTCTCACACGTAGGTATCTCATCTATTATTGAAGTCTGTCTCAGTAATACTAGCTGGTAACCCATTCCACATTACTCTTAAACAGTATTTCCCATATGTTCCTCATAAATTGAAATTTCTCCAGCTTGTACCTATTGTTGTGGTTTTTGAGCAAAGACATAGTTTTAGAATCCTGTTTATATTACCCTTGTTTATGCCCTTAACCCACATGAAAACCTAGATCATATCTACCCTTGTCCTGTCTCTCCATGAGTATTTACCGAGACATTTTAATGTCTTCATAGACATCATACCTCCACACAAGGTATTAGTCTTTTCATCCTTCTCTGTATTTTCTCAAGTGTGTCTTATGTTTATTCTTATGTTCATACAGGAAACCAGACTACATTTTATTTAGTCCAATGTTAGATATAGCTAAAGGATAATATGTGTACTTCTGTTGTTGATACTTGTTATAATCATCATAAGCATAAACACCACAAAAATCCATTCAGCTATACCTAACACTGGACTGAAAATGCAGTTTTGGTTGATGTATGAACATAAGACATTCCCAAGGTAAATGCAGCCTAAAATTAAGCCTAATACCTTGTATGGAGGACTTCTCCTATGAAGCACCCTGTTTGTTTTGAGCAATGATGCATTACTGTCTCTGCCACTCATTGCTGCTAGCCATTACTCCCAAGTCTCGGAATTAGATTTATCCGGTACTGTACTATGACTATTACAGCACAGTATTGAAGTGGTATGTCATCCAACCTGTTCTCTCTATAGCATGTTGCATTTTGATGTGTACCAAGGCCAAAAATATGGCCTTAGTACACTGCAATCTGTGCAAATTGCAGGTAAAGGATAATATTCAGAGGTTGAAAATGGAAAACAGATTCACAGAAAATGAAAAGGAAATATGTAAAACATTAAAGACTTAATGAGAACACAACATTTCAACCACAAATGTGGGGGCATGAAAAGCAACTGTCTTAAAAACATAAAACTACACACAGCTCCATCATAAAAAATACTTGTCACTGGGGGAAAGGCATCACAGGAAAAATAATGGGAGAAGATATCATCATCAACAGACATCAGACCCATCCATAAATGAAATGGAAACAATTTGATGGCTATGTAGCACCATCAAATGTGCGGAATAATCAGAGGGCGCTAAATATCACTAAGGATACCAATATGAGAACAGAGACGCATAAGGCGAACGATATCAAAAGTATCCGATTCACCAAGAATTCTATCAAATGATAAAATTCCAAGAATTCTACCTACCATTTCTGTCTTCACCGATGGGTGAAGACGGAAATGGAGCGGGAGTGTGAAGAAAAGTGTTCAAGGAAAAGGTGTTTCAGAACTGTAGGAGGGGTAAAAGCTTTAGTCACTTTGGTCAGGGTTTTACAAAATTTAGGAAGGGGGACCCTCCACGGGGGAAAGGACAGAACAAGATGAGAAATATTGGTACAGTATTATTAACCGAAAGAGAATTATGTAGGCAAGTCAACCGTACAGAAAACGGGTGGTGGTGAAGGGGAACAGGAACCACAGGAGCAAAATTCAAAGCACAACATAGGCGAGATTGAGGGTGTTGTAAGGACTGTGCAAGGTAGCAAAGATATTAGCTATCACGGTAGTCCTGGAGAGACAGGACGCCGGTTTCAACATATAAGCTGAGGGTAGGAGTCGAACAAAAGGCATTAGAGCTAAGGCATAACCCAGTATGGTGCAGAGCATCAAGACAGTAGGAGAAGCAGACGAGTAAGTTGGGCAGCCATAATCGAGTTTATACAGAACGAGAGAGGAGCGTGCACCTATTCGGTCCCCAAGAAATATGAGAAGACCTTAAGGAGGTTAAGGGCTTTAAAGCATTCAACTCGGGGGCAAGAGATATGGGGTGGCCAAGACAAATGAGTGTCAAAGATTAACCCCAAAAGCTTAGCAGAATCTTTATACACAAGGGGAGGACCATAATCGACAGAGGGGGACGAAGAACAATCTGCTTCCGAGTAAAAGTCAGCACAAGTCTTAGTTGTAGAGAAATTGAAGTCATGATTGGTGGCTCAAAACGACACGGCATCAATCGCAAGTTGAAGTCGTTGTTGAAGGAAAAAAAAAAAAAGTCATCACCCCGACAACAAAGGGCAAGATCATCGACATAGAGCACTGAGAAGATGCCAGAGGACCATTGAGGGCAACGAGGAAAAGAATAGTGCTACCCTGAGGTACACCTTCGTATTGCCTTAAAGAAACAGGGAGAGTGGTACCATGCCTCACTCTAAAGAACATAAGAATAAAGGCGCAGTAGTCACAATGAGAGAGGGAGCCACTACAGGGGACAAGGTGGTCACCATTGAGGGCCTGGGGCTCAACCCTACCACAGAGGGAGACAGTAGAGTATTTGGGAGGGTCAAAAATAGTAGCTTGGTCTGGGCCAATGTAGCGTGGGCTACAGAGCCCGGTCTTCCATCACAGTTTGACTCGGGGGCCTGATCGCCCACCTAACGAGCCTGGGTAAGAGATCAGTTCAGTTTCCATATATTCATTTTAAAGTCTGGAGCCTGGAACCAAGGGATACCACCTACCAGGGCAGCCAGGGAGGGAGGCCCAAGCGTGGCCCAGTGCATCGTCCCCAGCAACGCTTTCCCCTTTTGAATGGGGGACGTCCTACTGCATCGTCCATTCTCTCACACTGGTGCAAAGACCCCATTCTCCTTCTAGCCCTAGCCATCCACTTAGGACAGCCCCTCACAGGGAACCCGTCCAGCAGGCGGTCCATTGACTCACAGGCCCTACATGGTGTCCTACACGTACAACCCCCAAAGAGGGGCGAAGGCAACCCTCACCGGTCCCAGGGAGGTGTATATGAGCCCCCCTAACCCCAGAGGGATGGGGAGGGGAATGAAACGCAAGTTAGAGGAAATAGTGACCAACATAATTAGTGAAGACGGCAGCAGGAGCATAAGTAATTATCAAAAGAAGGCACCAAACCGGGAAGGCTATGTAGCACCATCAAATACGCAAAATAATCAGAGGGCGCTAAATATCAACAAGGATGCCAATACGAGAACAAAAACGCATAAGGCGAACGATATCAAAAGTATCCGAGTCACCAAGAATTCTATCGAGGGACAGGTGACCGCGAGGGGCGGTCGGAAAGCAAGACACACGCTCGTCCTGGAAGTCAGGACATTCAAGAAGGACATGCACGACCGTAAGAGGGACAATGCAACTAGGACAATAAGGGGCAGGGCGGCGCTCCATCAAGTGACCATGGGTTAAGCGAGTATAGCCAATACGCAACCTCGCCAGAGCTGTTTCCCACCTCCGGTTACGGTGGAGCAGGAGCATAAGACTTCAAAAGAACAGAGGACCGTCCCATGGAGCATCACCCCCCCAGCAGCCACCTACCAAGCCCCCTCACGACGACAACGGGCTGGAAAGGGAGGGGGAATGAAATGGAAGCGTATGAATGGCAGACAGCCCCAGAACTACTGCCTTGCATTTTGCATCACAGCATTTCAGATATAAAAGGTACCAAGGATTAAATAAAACATTCAGGCATTTTATATTTATTATAAGTAGAGGCATATTGTGGCCTACAAGAACGCAAGACAACTATGTGGCAACTCAGCACCAAAAATAATGTAAAATCCTTGTACTGTACTCGTGAGGCTTGTGTGGTAGGATACCATCCCACCTTGTAGTTTTACAGAGAATCTAGCCATACAACATGAACCAGGCTGTATATGAAGGATCTGGGAAATGCAGTGTTAAGTGTTTATAATCATTGTTTGATGTTCATCCTAATGGGTGAAAAATGGATGTACACTTTTAATACCAATACGGCAGACTTAAATGCAACTTCTCCATAACCACTGCACTTCCTTGCTGACATACAACAGACATGTTAAAACTAAACAATCATGAATCTTATAATCTTGGATGTTCTAAACATTATCCCTAAATGCAAAATGTTTAGCAAACATCAATTCATCAAAGGTAAACTGTATTAACATGGCTCCTGTTGTAAATAGGTAATAACAATAAGCATGACAAATTTAAACACCTATTGACAGTAAATGATGATAACAGTCATATTTTGGTGTAAGAATGGCAGTCTCACAGATATACACACGACAAGAACTGTAAATATAGTACTACCAATCAAGTTAGTGCATAGCCATATATGACACTGCAATTTGTTCCGCCATCTGTACATATGCAAAGCAGAATTTTATTTCTGCATTGTACATGAAACATTTAGCCCTTGGAATGGAACCAGTAATGGAACACGGCAGGCCAACAGTGGTGAATATACACAATTAAAATCTTCAAAATGACTGCCTGACTGCACACACACAGGTTATTAACACCAATATTAACATCTAATACTGTACATTCAATACCTCTTGCCCTATGTTGATAGTCCTAGTAAAGATGGAATTACTTCGTACAGATTTTAACTTGTATAGCCTGAACAAATTACTGACTCTCAGGTCAAACCTGACCAAACAATATTTTGTAGGAATGTCTTTGAAAGAACAATGAGTGGAAGGCAGTGTAGGAGAGCAAGAGATGACCCAAAATAGAACAAAAAAGCTAGAAGAAAAATATTTCATATATGCATATTATATATATATATATATATATATATATATATATATATATATATATATATATATATATATATATATATATATATATATATATATATATATATAAACCACCTTCAATTCAAGAATACCAGATCACATTACTAGATTAAGTAGCTGTAAAGATAATGTTACATGCAGTCTAAAGGTAATTTAACAGGGAGGATAATACAAATAGTCATATTTATCTTTACTTCTTAAATTATACTAATGCTCTATTATCTTGAACAGAATTCAGCCAATCCTAAGCCCTATACTGTATTGACGTGTGCATAATCTTATGGGCAAACATTATGAGTGATTACACCTGACAATTTTTACAATGTGTTGTATACCATTACAGTATTGTCAAAAATACTGTATTTCAATTTTCACATTAAGAAAGAATGCATAACAATGGAAGGACCAAACTGGGCTGCACTATTTTTATCTTTCCTTTTTTTTTCCAAACTATAATGTGAGTATGCATCCCAAGAGTCTCTGCTACTAAGAGTGGGATAACAACTCTTCTCTTGTGTACATTTCATCATTAAACAATCTAGAAACTGATGCCAAAAACAACAAATCTTGTTAGTGTACCCTTCACAACCCATTTCATTTAACAGAAACACTATTTTAAAAACTGTCTAAATAAGTGCTAATAGTTAAATATCTGGAATACAAAAATAAATATATATTCGCAGGCACTTAATATATTTCCAAACATCTGAAAACTCAGGATTTAACAATTCTTGCATACATATTGGCTATTATTATATATTACCACTAACCCTTTCTCCTTATACTGTATTAGAATACGCTTTGTCTAATTTCTTTTCTTTTCCAAGTCGGATCTATGTATTACACAATATCCTGGCCAAATAAATAGCCACTTTCGATGACTGAAAATAAAGAACATCATAAACGTAAGAGCTGTAATTGAACACATTGCATTAGGCTTAACACATGACAATACTAATATAAAGTTTATAGGCAAGTTAAATAAAACTCCAAATAACTACACATTTGAATGTTGTGCTCAAGGAGTTGCAGTCAATGATAATATTGACTGAAATGAATACTGTATGTATATTATATATATATATATATATATATATATATATATATATATATATATATATATATATATATATATATATATATATATATATATATATATATATATATATATATATATATAAAAGTATAGATATACACTGTACTACAAAAAATGCAATCCTTGAACCACACTACATGTGCACATCCAGTGTGAAAATAACTGACAATATGTATGAATAATTGCAACTAAATCAAACTCACTTTGCTAAATGCATTATCTTGCACAACCCCAAAATATTGGAATGCAACCCTACATTAACAAAAACTTAAGTAACCACACCTTTATACTGTATTACATTTCCAGTATACACTGACCCAATCATACAAGAAAACCCATTCAAACATCCATACACTCATATCACCAAACTGCAGTAAAGTTATACAGTTATCAATAAATTGCACTACAAAATCCTCTTAAATATAGCAATAACTATTATAATTAATATAATTTTATCAATCTCTTAAGAAAATACCACAAATGGAAAACAAGGTACGCAAATCATTTTATATCGATCGTTTGTATGTCTATTGTAGTATACCATCAATTCTTACTGCCGTATATGGCTTATACTCACACACGTATTCATAAATGTGCACCACCTGTTAATGGGGCTTGCATGTGTGTTCAAGAAAATTCAGCCGAGCTTGACAGGAAATGGAACAATGAAATGGAACAATAAAACTATTCTCCACATAGTCATTCAAATTTCCCAATTAATATACTGTATATGATGAATAATACTAAGTACATTTATGTCAGCTTTATGATGAAACCAACTGCAGGACTACTATAATTATTTCCATATCAAAATAATTAGCAAAGTGCTCATTCAGCAAGAAATCCTGTGTTAAAATAGAAAACTACACATCATTACCCCATTTCCTACTTTGATGGGATGGGGAGGCATCAGGATGGAGGAAAATGGGGGGGTAGCAATTTACTGAAAAAGGTGCAATTAACCTCACATCACGTGTTATAAGGGTCAGGCAACTGAGCTCATTGTCACTCTAAATACATAAATAATATATAGTGACACAGGATAATTTTAAACAAAGTTAAACAAGCTAATTATGAATTTGAGCCAAGTTTTCTTCAATCTTCTGTTTGAGAGCTTACCTTGCATCACAAGTCAAGATTGTCAGAGCACACATGAGAATATCACAAGAATATTGTCAAAAGGGTTGAAGGACAAAACTAAGTACTGTACAATAATCTACCACAGCCACTGTCATTAAACATTTATCAACTTCCTTTTTATCTTATTTTTTCTCATTTACAATAGCAGTATTTTTACTTCTTTTTTTTTTTAGCTATAAATACACTGGCAGAATATATTTACATAACAGCAGAATATCTGAACAATCTGTAAATAATAGCTAATGTTTTGAAATTTAGAGGAATGCTGAAAATATTTGTAAACTATTATTTGTAAATTTTAATATACATTAAAAACAAAGTCACATTATTTACATATTACATAAAAAAATATATATATTTTTTCACTAATGAAGGCATGTAGGAAATGAGAAACATCTCTACCATTTCCACTCTACTAAACAATATTTAACTTTACAACACTACAACAGACCGTAATGCGAAGCAGCTTGTAGAACATTAAGGACAGCTACTGCACTCAACAATTTTCCAACACAATTACTTTTTTTCTTAAGGGCAGTATAAGTTTGCCAACATGAGCAAGTACTCACAGCAAATACTGTATATCTAGATATATGCCTTAAGCCGCAGATGAAATTTCTAACATTTGTATACAATAAACTTATCTCCAAAAGGGGAAGGATCTGCAGTACACCGATAAGATGCTCCAATCCCAGAAATGTATTTCAACCTTCCAAGGATCTTAAATGATGATATAACCAGACTGAGAAACTTTTAAAAATCTTTCCACTCATTAATTCCTCCTAAATAACTTCGTTATGATCATATTCTATCATTTTAGTCTAGATTATATTCCAATAAATTCTCATCTTCAAAATAAACCACTAAATCTTTCCCACTGAGCTAACACTCCTAGACCAAGGAGATTTGTGTACACTAAGCATGCAAAACCAAAGGCTGGAAATTACTGTAGCCACTCCCTCTCGTTACAGTCGATGGCTACTCGTACATTTTGCATTACAACTACCAGTGCCCGGCATGTCCTCACCATCACCCGAGTCTTCCCTTTACCTCTGATATACACAAGCCTTTAGTATTTAAAGTGTGAATACCTTTTTGTTTTCTGGCCAAGTGCAAGAGCTATGGAGCAAGACTTCCAAAGTGTGTCATAATATAAAAAATACTAAGTAATTACCTACCTTGCACACATACTTAGTTATCGATAATTGTTCCAACACGGAGATTGTGATTAAAAGGGCAACAAGCGAATAATTTTACAATATTTTACTGCTTATTTAACCAATTGACTTCGAGACTTCACTGCATTTTGGTTAGACATAACTAGTGCTTTAAAGACCTAACACAAATTAAGGCCATTAAAAAAATCTGAAGTGCAAACTAAGCCAGAAGACAATGGATATACAGTACCAGTCTGTAGTGCATTTTGATACAAGTGACATTTATTGATAACTAAAACTGAAAATATTTAAGGCTTATTAAAACTTGCAACCTAACGGGAACAATTGATATATAAACCATGCTTCCCCATACTACAATCATTCAAGCAGTACACTTCCTTCACCTCATAATATTGCAATTATGAGATACACACAACTCTTACTCCAGGTTATAAGCAGAAACGTAACCACACACACGCAAGGTATTATGTTAACAAGAATGAAATAGCAAGTAATAATACAAGCAATGCTTTATATTACATTTCTTGTACACCGTCACTTTTTGCTCTAATCGTATATCAGATCCCATTCCCTGCTCAAACACTGTAAATAACTCGTGCTCTACATCACCCCTCACCCCCCCCCCCATCTTATAAGGCAACATCAGCAGAGCGTTTAATAGTGGAACTCTCAAATCATGATATAAGCAGACAGGATAAACTACTCTCACATGTTACTATGTACCCTGCTGCTATAATTAAAACCAATATATTATCCTGCAATGACAGCCCTGCCTCAAGTGTTGATCAAGACATTGTAACAACTTGCAAGGAAATCCCAGATTAATACATAAAGTACAGTGAAATGCTGATGTGCACTGAAGCAGCTAAGAGGTAGTAATGACCTGGCAAGATTACAATCAATATTGACAAAATACTGGAAAGGAATGTAAACAAATAATAAGCAACAGGGAAAAAGAATAACAAATTAATAAACAGCACAGGACAATTCCTGGGTATATTAGAGAAGCTTTTATGTTTTATGCTACATTTCCAGCAGCAACCATACCTTTATGCAGACAGTACGACATACAGGGCTCTCATAAAGAGAGAAGTTTAAAATAAATTCATTTCCCAGACACACACGTTTTCTTTATACACACACACTTCCCACATGTACCACACTTCAGGGTTTTCTCTGCACATTTTCTATCCTCTAAAAGAAAATTTATATATATATAATGCAATGGATGTTTTATTAGGGGTAGATATAATTTATATCCTGCACAAAAAACCCTAATAATTGAAGACAAACTTAATTTTCAAAATTAAGAAACCATAATACAAACAAATGATTAATAATAAGGCTTAATGTAGAAGTTCAATATACAACTTAACAATTACCACAGTAAACAATAATACTTATGATTCAAGACCTCTACCCCCACAGCTGGAGTTGTTACACATAATAACGGAAATTCTTTATCCACATACACAATCCAAGAGAATAATACTCTTCCACCAAAAGAGAAATATTTTTAAATTTTTAAAATGATAGTTACCGTAATTTATTCAAAGATTTCAGTTATAACAAAACGTGTTTATCTTCACAAACGACCGTACACTTTTGTTCCAATATTTTTCTAATATATATATAAAATATATTCAAGTTGCAATACTGCTTCCATTATTCTATTGGCCATGCATCTATAACCACAGCCCATATACGTGGGAGCCAGGCACCTCTCCCGTCCCTGTGGGTAGTGGGGAAGTGCTCTGCACAACATGGTCACGGCCCACCCTAACCTCGGCCTCTCTTTCAATTGTTTAATTCCAGATCTTTAAATTCAAACTCCTGACTTAATGAACATCTCAACATTCAAAAACGTATATCATTATGTTTCATATTGATAAAAGATGGAATTAAAAAATAAATTGTATATGTGTATGTATAATATATATATATATATATATATATATATATATATATATATATATATATATATATATATATATATATATATATATATATATATATATATATATATATATATATATATATAATGTATATATATGTATGTCAGTCATCAGTTATGAATCTTGCATCTGCCAATCCTGCACCAATGATGATAATGTTTACAGTAGAAGTAGAGCAGCATTTTGAACTTTACATTAGCAGCCAAAAAGTGGGTGACAACTCTGGATTTATTAATATAAATGTTTGACAAATAATTGATAAGATATTAGTACTGTATATGTGCCCACTACATTATAAGAAAAAAAAATCAAGACCTTAAGTTTCTACAATTAGTAGTTGTCAAAATCTTCAATAACACACAAAATACCGATATCTATTAAAATTTCAAGGTTTGTTTTTGGCCCACATAAGTGTTCATATGATATTGTGGTATATCCAAGGGGTTGAAAAGTGAGTAATTAACAAAAGGCGGCTCAAAGCCAAGAAGACTACGTAGCACTGCCTGTGTCAAGTTGAAAAAGCATTGTTCCTATGTGTATTTCACAATAAAAATTAAAAAATTTCTTGATAAACTATTAAACTAAAATTACCATGTATCAAACTTAGGAAATAATTTCCTTTATCGACCATATACATTAACATGAATATACAGTATACAGCTCTCAATTTAATTCCTCCAAATCCAGATCCTTATAATGTACAAATAAAAAAAAATCATAAAAGCAAAATATAAAATACATTCACCATCTTTGCCTGATAATGGTGTCAGGTGAAACACTAAATTGGTAAAACACTGCTGATGGAAATAGTCAGGATCTGACGAGAATTCACCCATTGAGATTTTTCAGATGTAAAGTTTTCACCCCATTTGGTATTTTAATGGGACTGGCAATTCAGAATAATTTTAATGCAGTAACTTCAGAGTACACAAAACTATCCATCAAGTCATTTAATTTAATGGAGTACCATACACTGGGCTCCTGTTGTCAATCATAATATGGTATCGTAGACCATCGAAATGTCCTTTCCATATGAATAGGTTATTAAATGCTGAATGATGGTTAGTGTGCAAATACTTAAGTTGCTGGCTACTGGTTATCTTAATTGTTGAAACTTCTGCATACATGTAGGTATAATAAATCAAATACAAGATGAAAGATATACGTGACGAGTACAAAGATGCACTGGTTTTAGAAACCTACTTGAGTGAACTAAGGCATCTCCAAATCAGTTTCTCTCTTATGTATTCATTCACACAAACGTTCTAGAATGTAAGAGGTAGAAGTTTAACAGCATTACTGGCCATATGTATTCTACGAATGTGTAAATCATTATTCCACATAATTAGAAAGTTATATATTATGAGTTGTATTTGAAGCTCTGTAAGGAAAACATGCTCAAAGTAATATCTTCCCAGAAAATTAAAATCTTTAATTTATTTCAACAAAACTGAAGACAAACTTATATTTTAAACATGGGAAAAGAAGAGAGTTGAAGATAACATTATCACAACTATTGGCAATGCCTGAAATTCTTTGATCAAGGTCAACCTGTGTTCTTTACAAGACAAAATGTTACAAAACTGGTACTAAATGAAAAGCTAACTAAAACTTCCTTTAAAGAATAATCCTGTTCATGAAAAATATTATCTTAAAATTTATGAATACCATTGTCTAGTGATCTACTTTTAAATGACTTCCAGCAGTGTTTACCATAAACATATTCCTGAGTACAAGCATTAATGCCTCGGATAAAGTTCTTAACTCTCTTCACTTTCACACAGTCTTATATAATCAACTGATATGTTCAAAGTTCAAAAAAAAAAAAAATGGAACAGAACCAAATTCTAAAATTTAAAAAAAAAAAATTTATGCATCAAATACTGTAAATATTTTAGAAATTTAGGTCAAGCAAATGAAGAGTTAACCTTGTATTCTGGAAAGTATCGAGGCAATGCATTGAAGGCCACAAATGTAATAATCATTAATAATGATGAAAATGAACCTGACTAATATGAATGAAAACATCAGAAACATAGTTATTGAAGCCTTGTGGCACCTCTACAGTTTGTGCTAGAGCAGCAGTAGTCAACACTCACACTTTGTATCATCACCTTATTCCTTGTTGCCAAGGAATAAGCTCACGATATTCCAAAAATGCAAAAATATTAATAATAATAACAACAATAATAATAACAATAATAATAATAATAATAATAATAATATTAATAATAAATACTAACGTGTAAAACTTTATGATCATTAATTTAAAATATTGAAAGATTTACGTCCTAAAAATAAAATAATAGGAAAATTAAGCATACTTTTTTTGTGTTGTGGTTGGTGTTCACATCATTTTGATATCAATTACCTATGTACCATTTTGGCTCACTGAAGGTGTGTGTATTAATTTCAAGCAAACTTCATAGAAAATGCAAAGCCTTTATAGTTGTCAAAATACAAGGATAAAATTCATTCACATCTCAGGGTACCTAAACATTACTCGGAAGAATTGTGCTCCAGAAACTGCCTACAATTTACATGTGTTTTCCACACGTTGTTATTTGAAGAACTGGTCCTCCCACATGGGATGTGCATTTTTCAAAATATTAATATGGCAGCTCAAGCAACACCCGAGTATAAATTCAACCAAAATTAAGGTATGTGGGTAAGTTTTATTGCTAAAATTAAGCCCAGATTAGCAACAGTACTAGATGGCTAAATGTCACCAGCTATATACAAAAACCTAATGTGTCAGCATAATTTTTTTTTGTTTTCTTAATTTTATGATTACATTATGAAGAAATAAAAATTAAAATGCCATAACCTTATTATCCACACTCAATCATTTTATTATCAAGTTCTTAGAAGTAAATATATCTGCTTTAATTATTCTTCCAATACTGTATTTGTTTACTATGTCCATGCATGTTGTAAGCTTTAATCATCTGGCAGGCAGAAGTAAATTATGGACTCAAGTCTTCTTGCCAATAGTACCACTTTAAACAATAACATTCAAATTTACAAGTGGTACAATCCAATAAATTGGCCATAGTTCATTGAACTAAACCTACCCTGGTGTGATGGCAGATATAGAATGCAGTCTTTGACAATTCCAACTTGGTGCTATTCACAATCACTATCAGCCTAACTTGCCCCAGAACTTTGAGACTCAAAACTTGGAGTGGCTTGAAACAGCAGCAACACACTTTTCAAGCATGGTCCCATATTCAGAAATGTGATATAATGCAACAAAAAATGAGATGAAACCATCTAATAAAAGTTTCAACCACATTGCAATGATTATGTGAGAAGGGCCAAACTGAGCAGGTTCACAGTGCTCACCCATTTATCAGCTTCAGCCACAATTAAGCATAAAACAATGATGATCATATTTACACTGGTTCCTGTTACTTTCCCCAAACCCAAACTACGCCTCATGTGAGAATACAAGCAAGGTCTCTCTTCTCGTTCAAGATTTTGTACGAATCCACAAATACCTTCTTGACACGTTCAAACACAGCTTCGTCGTACACAGACCTTGCAGTGTTCGTCAGATCAAATGGCTCTGTCAAAGAAAAAATTATATACAAATATTTCTCATGGCAAGTTAAGAGTACAACAGTAAGAAGTTGGTAGGCAAAGGGCACAAGAGTAAGGAGTGATAAATAGATACTCTACAGTTCTAGTACATAAATATTTATGAGACTAAGAGCTTCTAAAATTACAGCCACAAAAATTTAAAAAATTACACAGTACTTTAACCTTCTGCCATATTAAGTATTAAAACTGCAATTCAGGCTTACCCAAATAAGAAAAACCATAGTCTCTGTTGAATGATATATAGTACTATATAACATGCAGTAACTCATTCTTTAGACAATGATGCTCTCTGTCTAGGTTAAAGACAACTCAACTGTGCACTAAAATAGCTATTAGCACCTACAAACCTTCTATGCAGAGGTATTTCCACATCCGTGTATCATTCTTTCGAGATTTTACATTGCGACACTGAGCTGTAGGTACAGTCCCTCCAGTCCGCACCGAGATCGTTTCCTCAATAAACCTGTGAAATTAACTTATGGTGACCTCAATTTCAGCTTATGAATGTATGACTACATTTCACACAAAAGAAAATATTTAGCTAACATGAGTCACCAACTTATGACTAATAAATGTTAGTCACCAACACAAAATTGACCAAATATTGTGGTGCCTAATATATTTCATAAACAAATTACACACAAAGCACAGGGAATTAAATTATTTCTTAAAATTATCAAAAGTACAGTACTATAAGATACATAGAATAAAGATACTCAGACACACCCAACTAAATGAAGAAAGGTTATATGTAACTACTTTTATCTTGAACCCTCTTTCATAACTCATTAGCTACAGCAGTCAATGATTGTCAAAGAGTCAGGTTATCTTGAGATGAATTCGGGGAAAGAAAGAGTGAAAGAAATTCTGCCCACTGTTTCTCGCCGGCGCCCGGGATCGAACCCAGGATCACAAGTGCAGTGTGCTGTCCGCTCGGCCGACCGGCTCCCTTACACGACATTTGATATAACATTTGACTGTCATGACAGTCATGACATTTGCTCTACTATTTGGATGAATATTATCCTTATTGTTTCAGTGCATTGACATACATCCCAGAGGAACTGAATTTCTCTCTTGGGCTTCAAGTTGAGTCTGCATGTGACTGGAAACGTATTAGTGCTAATTTTATCACCACAAATAATAAAACTGTGTATTTTTATTAATTGTAATTCCTGTACTGTACTTACTTGGTTTTTAACCTTTTGATAGATGGTTAATCATATGTTAATCCCAGAGTATTGCAGTTATTGCCATATGTGGATTTAAACAAAAATTGTCAGTTTTTTACATGTATGATGCAAGTAGATATAATAAGTCTATGTGGATGTAATGGCGTTTACCTTGACGCCTTGAAAATATCCTGCAATCATTTCATGGTTATGTTACTAGGTGAATGTGGTTATCATCATATGACGATTATCATCTGTGGGTGCCACAATGGTGGCTTACGTCTTTGTTTCAATCTAAACTCTTGCCCATTTGTGCCAATTAAGTCATATGTCATTGCCCAAAGCCCAATACCATTGAATATTATGTTCATATCCTTTTCACTACTCTATACTGGTTGTAATAGAGCATACCAGGTAAGCCAGTCATCAATTTAACATTATGTGTTATGTGAGTTATGTGATTTATCAAGTTACTCAAACACATACTCTTGTATAAAAAGAAACAATTGATAAACAATCAGTGAAACATCCGAGGATAACACAGGAAGCGTCAGCAAAGTTGAGCACCAGGTGTTGTCAGGTGCCAGACACAGCCACCACGTACCTTTTCACAATGCCTCTACCCAATGAAACTATAAATATTCACTGATTTTCAGTTTTTCTTACATTTTGCATACAAATTAATAATTATATAATGAAAGATTAATTTTGGGAATTTATATATTTTTTGCGCATAGGTGGGTTTGATCATTATTCCTTAGCCACTGTCCAAGGGTTAATTGGTATTATTTTTATTGCATTGTTGCAATATTTATCAGACAAAATGTTAATGTGGTTTCATTGGAAGCCTGCAAAGCACACGTGCATTCAGTTAACCAAATTCTCAGATATAAATTGATTTCAACCAAAACATAAGTAGATTCAGCCATGGTTTTGATCATCAAATACAGTACAGCAATTCAGCCAATCGGAGGTAGGTCATTCGAGAATTAAATAATTTATAATTCTTGTACTGAATACATCATAATTTGCACAATATTTATCTGATACACTGATATACAATACCCTGATAATATTAATCTAAAGTCTACGTAATAGAGGGATTTTACTTACGTAAAGGTATTGGCAAAGTAGTTGAGAAAACCATGGAATAGCTGACCAAGACTGTCATGGTTGTTGGAGGTGAAAGCTGGCATCTTTTCTGTCACTGGGATTGATGTGATTTGTGCATAGGCACGAAACTTTTCTGGGAAGGCCTTCTGCAAGCATGGTAAAACTGGCGGCTCCACACCCTCTGAAAAGCAAATACAGAAGTTTTATTAATTGCTTTGGCAACCTCAACAAGGTTCTGAAACATTTTAATGAAATCAACTATCTAAAGCATCAAATTAATACTTAATGCAAAACTTTACTAGCAATTTCAGCCTTGACTCAAACCAGATACTGTATGTATTTACATATTATTCAATGTGTGTAAATCATGAAAATTAACATGTGATGAAAAGTGTGATAGATTTTATTCAATATATTTAATTTTAATATCTAAACATCTTGTGACCTAATGTAAGAGAAGAATATCTTAATTACACAAAAACAGCTTAAATGTTTAGGAAGAAAATGCAACAATCACATCCTGAGTTACATACTGGACTATTTTTCCAATCACTGCAGCACATCATGTGCTGGTAACCATTTTCAGCTAGAGAGGGGTAACTAGTGAAGCACAAGTACTCTATGTGCTTCATTAACACATTACTCGCTGTTCAAATTTTCAGGAAAATATCTAGATAAAGATTATTCATATACAAATTGACACCACAGAGTAACCCCGTGGTGTCAATTTGTATACGAATGCCTCTACCCAATGAAACTACTCCCCCAGTATCTATGGAGCCGATCAAAGAAAAATCAAAATTATCATTCGTGGCCGTTTAAAGATAAAGAGAAGCTGCAGAATACGCTATTCGGGAAACTACTTACGCTGCAGGTAATGTATGACCATAAGCACTAAGGAATAGGAGGAGATGGTCATATCCTTAGCATTATTGATATTGTGATGCTGAGCCCAAAGTTTCACCACAAGGACCAGGGGACGCACTCGCCAGTCCACTGCAAACCAAGAATAATACAATAATTACATTTCAAGACAAGAAATATGATTTAGTGCAATATGTAAACATGACTTCATTTAAATAATCAGTGGTCTATATCCTTGGCTTACAATCGAGGAACCTAGATTCAATCCCCAGGCAAGACAGAAACAATTGGGATTATCTCCTTTCACCTGATGCCTCTATTCACCTAGCAGTAAATAGGTACCCAGGAGTTAGGCAACTGTTGCATGTTGCATCCTGGGGAAAGTGAGTGATTGGCCTAGAAATAAAAAGATACCATTAATTATTACAACCCTAAAAAAAAGTATTCGATGTAATAAACTGCCTTTTTCCTTGAGGGCCTAGGTGGCTCCCTGCAGCTTGCCACACAAAGATATCTCCACATATATGTGGAATAGGAGAACATAGACCCCACACAACCTATATTAAATTACAGTATGTGAGAAAGCTTTATTGAATTCTGATAAAGAATGAGATCTATGAGTGGTTCTAGATAAAAAAAACTATCACCTGAGGACCACATTAAGAACATTGTGCACGGAGCCAATGCTACACTGTTAACTTCAAAATTGCTTTTAAATACATGGATGGAGAAACACTAAAGAAATTGTTCATGACTTTTGTTAGACCAAAGCTGGAATATGCAGCTGTTGTATGGTGACCATATCTAAAGAAGCATATCAACAAACTGAAAAGAGTGCAACGACATGCCACTAAGTGGCTCCCAGAAATGAAGGATAAGTGCTACGAGGAGAGGTTAGAGGCATTAAATATGCAAAAACTAGAAGATAGTGATCATATCACCTCTTTTTCTCCTACGTACAAAATAGTAACAGGAATCGATAAAATTGATAGGGAAGAATTCCTGAGACCTGGAACTTCAAGAACAAGAGGTCATAGATTTAAACTAACGAAAAAAAGCTGCCAGAGAAATATCCGAAAATTCCTTTTGTAAACAGAGTGGTAGACGGTTGGAACAAGTTAGGTGAGAAGGTGATGGAGGCCGGCCGAGCGGACAGCACACTGGACACGTGATCCTGTGGTCCCGGGTTCGATCCTGGACACCGGCGAGAAACGATGGGCAGAGTTTCTTTCACCCTATGCCCCTGTTACCTAGTAGTAAATAGGTACCTGGGAGTTAGTCAGTTGTCACGGGCTGCTTCCTGGGGGTGGAGGCCTGGTCGAGGACCGGGCCGCGGGGACACTAAAGCCCCGAAATCATCTCAAGATAACCTCAAGAAAACCATCAGTAGTTTCAAAGCATTATATGACAAGTGTGCTGGGTAGACGGGACGCCACAAGTGAAGCTTTCATCCTGTAACTACACTTTGGTAATTACACTTAGGTAATTACATGAGTTATATCAGCACTAGGAGTCCAGAAAGAAGGCAGCAAATGACTGCAAAACCTCCACCCGGTAATAACTGATCGATCAAATTCTTAGTTCCAGCTGGCCATCGTTAGGTAACTTTACCACTAGGAGGTGCAGGCACCGCCATCTCAACACTCATGACTCTGACGCCTAAGAAATACAAATCAATGCACCTGGAATACATTGGTACCAGGAAACCACCAATGCCCACCCAGAAAGAGGTCTTTCATTACATTCAAAGCTTATTTTCTGGAGAAGCCACATGGTAGCTCCCTTTAGCTAACAACAGAGAAGACAAAGTCAGCACTTACTGGGAGAGGAGAGTGAAGATCAACCCCCCCCCCCCCTAGAAACAAAACAAAGGTTTTGTTTTGCTAACTGACAAATTCTTCACCAGAAAAGAAGAAGGCTGCAAATGAAGACACCATCATGGCCAAGGTACAAAACCCCATGCGTCCAGTTAAGCAGCTCGTTTTCACAAGCGTTCCCAACATCAAGAAACTGTTGTACTGAAATGTCCTAACCCACCAGGGGACCCATTCATAGAAAATGAGACATTATGTCAATTTCATGGGTCACTACCATTTTCTTGCATTACAGCTTTTGGCCTTAGATAAAGTACACGTCAAAATGCAACATACTATAGAGGATAGGTTGAGTGAAGCAATCTAATGCATCAACTGGAAGTGAGGGACAACAAAAAACAGGACTTTGAAGAACATATTCCAGACTGAAGAGGCAAATGAAAATCAAGTGAATCATGAAGAGGAAATGTCAAAGGCAAATGCCAAAAAGAGCAATTCACCAAGACCGAATTATAAGAGGTGACAGTACAAGGCATTAGATGCTGATTGACAACCAAGACAAAAAAAATCAAAACCACCAAAATGGACACAGAAGAAACATAATGAAGAAAGACACAGAAGCAAAAGGAGCACCAAGAAACTTCATACTGCAACCACGACGAAAGACAATGGTGGGATACTAACTCAACCAGCTGCTCATCATACAAATGGTCAGAGGGAATTGCGTCAGAAAGTCCATACAAGTAGATCAGCAGAAAATGCAGAACTAGTAAGGTACATCACTGGGCCAGTGTGTTGTTAAATGCATAACCATGGAAAAATGCATGGGTTTGGACACCAGGACAGAAGAGCCATAAACCTAGGCTCAGTTGGCTGCTAAGGAGCCAAAAGTATCAACTTGCCCAAGTATGTCTTCAACTAGGACAACACCCAGAGCAAGAGATGGGGAAAAAAGATACAAGAGATCCCCACCTCAAACAGTTGAGCCAAAAGGCATCCACTGCAAGATCCTTGCAATCAGGAAATGGAGGCACTTTTAAGTGGAAAGCCACTAGCTCCATGCGGACACAAAGAGGTCCATCTTAAGATGACCTAATGTCTCACAGACCCAAAGGAAGGACAGAGCCAAAGGTGTCCCCTCTGTGGTATTGGGACACAAACGAGAGACTACCTATAAGAATGCTGGACACATTCTGCAAGTAAACCATGCAAAGAACCACAATCGAAGAGTCCTGAAAGTCCTGCAGTCCTGAAAGGACTGAAACGATCCCCTGCAGTTCGGTGAATAAACCACCAGGGAGCAGTCAGAATAGAGTTGGGGAATGGAGCCCTAAGGAAGAAGAACCCTCTGAAGGGCCTGCTACACAGCCGCACGCTATCACTCTGTGTGCTCTACACCTGACAGAGTGGGCCAGACCAATGACACCATATGTTAGGCTACCATGCAGATAACAGGCATATAATATCTGCCAACAAAAATAATCTGGAAAGTACTTAGCAATCAACTATGCTGGATTTTTCAACACTTCACTGTTCTTTAGTATTTCTCTGAATTTTACTGCATCTGTTCCACAAATATGCATAACTCAAGGCTTTTATTCTATTGTACTGGCCAATTTTTCATAGTACATGTACATTACTATCAATGGCATAAAAATATCTCCTTGCCTACCGAAAAACTGTAATAAAGTGCAGATGACATGCCACCTTTACCATCATATACTTACCCACATGTTGCACAGCTCCAAAGACATAAAAATGTTGATCAACTTCTACATTACTATCCATTGCCCCTTACCAGGCTGGCACGCATAATTCCTTCTTGTTAGAACCCAAGCAGTGAACCTAATTTCAATATTCTTAAATTAGATTCCAGTCAACATCCTTACTACATCTCTTGCCAAGCCTGTGTTTTGAACCCATAAATTTATATCCTGGTATCTCTAAAACATGACAGCCTCATTCCTCAATTGATTTGTATTAAAGTTTTTTCTTATTCACATATATTTATTAGCAGCAAGATAAATGCTATTTGATGAGTGCAATTAATCACTAACCTATATCAGTCTTTTGTTGCTTCAAAGTTCTAATATGATCAATATTCACTCCAGTAACTAGATATCCCTTGTGCATAATAACAACCACAGAAGTTATGTAATTGCTCCAAACTAGTTTCTCACTAACGAACTTACGCTGTGAGTAGGAGTTGAGAAGATGTGTGTTGCGGATCCCAACAGCATTGTTGCAGTTGAGGTCCACATCCACCTGGTAGCCCGAATCTCTGAACTTAAGAATGGGCACCTTAGCTCGTATTAGCTCCATTTTCTTAATTGAACCTGAAAGACACATAATGATGAGTGCCATAAAAACGTAAAAAATGTATTTATTATATCAGAAAGTCTGTAGCAAAAAATAAAACATGGCACACTGTAATCAGATATCAGCCCACTACCAAGATGAAATCAACTGTACATGCAAGTTACAAAACAATCAAAAGTCCCTCCAGAATATTTGGTAACTACAGGGAATCCTTGCTGTAGTGAAAGGCACTAATGCATTCCTGGATGGTTCACATTGTGTACAATGCAAATTATTCAGTGGAACATACATATGTTCAATTAGGTGAGAATTATTCATCCAAGCTATTGCCGAGGCTAAGTGTCAGAATGTGACTGTGCTAGCATCATTTATGATTCACCTAATCCAAGTGTAAACTATCATATAATGCTTAAACTCCTTTAAAAAACTTAAATACAACAAAATTTTATATTTGTCAGTTCCCATGGCACAGTGGTAACACACTTGCCCCATGCTTTGCGAGAAATTTGGCCTGGGTTAGCATCCTGGCCGGAGAGGATTGACTAGGAATGGGTAGGAGCAGTGAATGGGTACCTGGTTGTTAAATGATTTGGTGGGTCATATTCCAGGGAAAATTAAGATTAACCCTTAAACTGCAAAGGGTTTAACATATTGGGGGTCCCAGAAGCAAAAAATATTCAAATTATGTAAAAATAACTTAAAATTTTTAAAACAAATCTCCAACTTATTGGCTTCAGCTTCGTGAAACTTTCATCAAAATATTTTCATAAATTGATTTTAGACGAATTTTATAAAAGTAAGAACTTTTGTCGATAAGAACGGCTCCTATTAACTGGAACTGGGGGATAATGCAGTAATAAAGAGATGCAAGCACCTGTCCGATGCTCAAAGAAGAATAGTAGTAAGAAGTGTCCACAAAGTGGATATACAGCTGATGCCTTTATAGCATTGCCGAGTAATACATAATAACAGAAATAATAATGAGTACAGTATGTTAATATGCTCTATTTTGTTATATATCATATAAATACATTATTCAATCTTAATATATGTTACTTTCATCAATGTCCCAAAAATATTTTTTTAGGGGAATTTTTTTTTAAGATTATATTTTTTTTCCTCGATAGTTTATTATTTGATTTTGTTGTATCCTTTACATCTTGGAGTGCATACCCATCCTTAACTATGTGAAGATAGAATGAAACTGATCAACAAATAAATCAGTCACAATTCACAGAACTTGGGACTTTGAATTTTGGCCGATTTTTTCTCAGATTTCAAACTATTTTCTTTCACTCTTTAGATTGTTTTGATGATTAGGGACCAGATTAGGGCTTTTTCACTTATATAAAGTATACCCTAAATATATTGCCTAAATCATTATTATAATTATCCCTATATTTTCTTTATTTGGAAGGTTATTTTTTCTTGACTTCATTTCAACACATATTGGCCTACAACTTTCACATATTCGAGTACGAATGCAAAACAATGTTTATTAAAACATTCAATTAAATTAACGAATTGGAGCTACCTTTATTCATTGTCGATAACTTCAACTTCAATTATCTATGAAACTAGAGTTTCAACTCTGAGTGGCTTCTAAATTTCCAGTTTTTGACCAATTCTCACCATTTTGACATATTGTGTGCTCAGCTGTCTGTTCTACAATCCCTTCAGAATGTATTTTTCATAAACCCTATACAGTTGTAGTTATAATTTGTTTGGTCTAAATTTGCCACATATTTCAAATGCCATATTGACGAACTTTTTTTTTTACAGTAAACTATACTGAAAATCTATATTCTAATTTGATGAAAATGAAGAGAGAATAATAACACCAAATGAATAATTGGTGATAGTTTATATTTGGTCAGCCTTGGTTGCTCACTCGTAAGCATTCCCAGCTCTCACACCTGGGAATGTTGCCTACGATTTTTTTTAATGGCGTCAGTTTACTAAAGCCCTAAGGAAGCTTATGTGAACCTCGTGTAGCTGCGGGACATTTACGTTGTGCCCCGCATCCTCAATTGTATATATACAATGTGCGCCATTCAGCATCATTTACTCAAATTGTATATATATACAATTTGCACCCTTTTAGGGTTAAGGACCTGCCCAAAACACTCTGCATGCTAGTGGCTTTACAAAATGTAAGAACTCTTGTATAAATAAATAAAATAATATAATTTTTGCACCAATAATGAACCAATAAGCATTTTGGCACTGTGGCTTGGTTAAGCCATCTCTATACGAATACTTGCAGTACACTGTATTGACTATCAAGGATTTACAAGCACGACTTCTTTACGAGATTTAGAATTTTGAAAGATACGGTGGTGTTCTTCAACGAAATCAAAGTGTGACTTTAATATGATAGTGAGCAGGTATTTAATGAAGGATTAAAGTAGACCCTCTACTGTAATCCTGTCCCCAATGGATGAAGCAAGACCATATGAAAAGTTCCTGGTCACACTGTAGAGACAAGACAACTGAAGCCAGCTAGCCTGGCAAGCAAGACCAGTCTTGGGTGGATCATTTAGTATCTGGTTCATGTAACAATTGAAAAACATGCCCAGAAAGAAACTTTTTATTTCACTCGATAGCCTACTTTTTTTTTCTTAATATCCATACCTTTAAGCTATCGAGTACTTGATGCAATTACAGTGGTACCTCGGAATGCGATTGTCCCTGTATGCGAGGTTTTCGGAAGGCGAGCAGTATTTACTCCAAAAATTTGTCTCAGAAGGCGAGGGTTACTTCGGGACGCGAGTTTGTTGATACGCGTACAGGCCGACCTAGCGCGTGGTGGTTCGGCGATCGACACCCCTCCGCCCTGCCGCCCCTCAGTTTACCATTGTCTCGCGCTCAGTGACTACCCCCACATCAATTCTTCTCGCGGATTTTCAGTGTTTTGTTGGATTTTTGGTGATTTGTCTATACAATTTGTTATTATATATCTCACCATGGGTCCCAAGAAAGCCAGTGGTAAGGATAAAGGCCAGAAAGCTCATGTGAGGATGACAATAGAGGAGAAACAAGAGATCATTCGGAAGCATGAGAACGGTACACGTGTTGTTGAACTTTGTAGGCAGTACAACAAAGCCACATCAACAATATGCACTATACTTAAGAAGAAAAATAAGATTATGGGTGCTAAAGTGGCAAAAGGAGTAAGAACATTAACGGCACAAAGACCACAAATACTTGAAGAAGTGGAAAAGTTGTTATTAATTTGGATACACGACAAGGAGTTGAGGGGTGATAGTGTTTCGGAGGCCATTATTTGTGAGAAAGCCAGGGTGTTGCACGAAGACCTTCTAAAGAATACCCCTGCAACGAGTGATGCAGATAAGAAAGAGTTTAAGGCAAGCAGGGGCTGGTTTGAAAAATTTAGAAAGAGAAGTGGTATCCATAGTGTTACAAGGCATGGGGTTATGTGATGTGATTATGGAAGGGGACTCCCCTTCCAAACAGTAACTCCTCTCCTCCTCCCCCCTCCTCACCATCTTCCATACGCCTACAGCACTCGACAGCAAGGTAAGTAATAACTGGAACACAGTTTTGTAGGTTTATTTAGATGAATTAGGTAAATTAGGTATAAAAATTTAGTTTGATGTGGGGTTTTTGGGGTAGTCAGGAACGGATTAATTCATTTCCCTTTATTTCTTATGGGGAAATTAACTTCGGAATGCGAGTTTTCGGAAGGCGAGGCGTCTCCAGGAACGGATTAAACTCTTATTCTGAGGTATGCCTGTATATCCTACCTTTCTACAGCTCTATGTTACCTTGGCTTTCATGCTTCACCTCTCACCTTGCCCTTCATCATCTTTCTTCTCAATTTCCCCTCTTCCCATATATAAACAGACATGCCCATTCTTCAGTGTAACAACTTGATAAGGGTTAAGGACAGACATATATATGGAGAAAAGAAAAAGCTATTTATTTAAGCAAAATTCTGTATTTTCTCACCACAGTTGTTGAGTTCTCTTTGGAGAAGACGTAAGACAGCAGTTGCCTCAGTCCGCTGATCAAGGTCACCTGGAGTAACCATGAGACACATGTCAACATCACTGCAGTCTGCTCCAAATCCACTTAGAGAAGATCCAACTACATATAACCGACAACTTGGCAGCACGTTCTGAAAATATTAATTTTATTTTTAGTCAAATTTTGTGTGGGCTGTGCACAAAAAAATATATATTAAAATCAAAGAGAAAATACTTTTCAAGTTTATAAATTCAAATTCTTATAGATGGCATGGGTGAAGGTGGGGCAGTCAAAAAGAATTATTTAATTCTTTTAGATTGTTCTCACAACACATCTCTCATCCCTGATAATTGTCTCAGGACATACTTTTAAAAATTTTAATTCTTCTGGCCTGGAGCTGAATATTTTAGGACATTATAGTGTTCATGTGATAACGTTGACATTTGGTAAGTGGTGTAGGTACAGTATATGAGTAGGTGTAGACAGGAAATGACTAATGGTGGCTAGGGATTGAATGGTACTGTTTTGTACATTCAATGGTCAAGGTAGGTAATTTTTGAGGATGTGAAGGGAGGGATTTCTTGGAGGGACAAAGAGGTTGCTAGGTAGGTGGCATTTTATTCTTAAAATGTTTATACATACAATTGTTGCCATTGGGCTTCACTGCCCAATAATGTAGATACTCAGTTTTCTGATCATGCTCAGATGTTTTTGGTTAAACTCAATGGAATGAGGCACTCGTCATATATTCAAACACACAAAATATTGGCCATTACTAGGGTACACTGCCAAAAAAATGGAGCTCAGTATTATGATACTATAAATACTGTATGGCTACAAGTAAATGCAATGACGACTTCACAAAAAGCTGCACGGAAAACAAAAAAATGTACTTCAAAACAAATGAAACAAAAGCTGCTATATCACTTCAGACATCATGAGCAGATATATTCTTTAAACCAGATAGAAGTATTTAAAGTTCCAAGTCAAATTAGCCCTTAATGTGTGGTTATCACACATCCAATATATGTGTAAGTGAAACATTAAACCAAATTTTTGGATGAAACCTTCATCCTTTATCATTACAGTTAGTAATATATATATACAGTACTTGATCCATGTTTTTGTAAATTACATGTACTGTACATAAAATCTAGATATTTAACACATACATGGTGACCAAAATAAAAGGCATGGCAAATGAACTAAAAAGTAAAATAATTATTGTAAACATCCAAGGTAAAACACTTTAATCCTCTGCCACATACCACTGTCAGCAAGGCACAAGGTCTTTTATTGACAGATCTGGCATGGCACACCATTTGCCAACTTTCTACAGTTAATAAAATAGTAAATACATATTTACTATACTTTTTTTAAATTGTTTTCGTCTGGGCAGACATGCATATACAGTACAGTATTTCCATAGCTGTACTTTACACTTGTCTAGATACAGTACTGAAGAACTTGGAAAAAAAAAAAATGTATCCCAATAAGGGATACTTAATAATTAGGTCAATTAAGCTGGTAAAGGTGCTTGCATAAAATTCAAGCTTTGTTTATAGTGTTACTTTTATACTTAATGGTATCATAAATGTTTGCATACTATTATAATACAATTAAATTAACTTACCCTAATGACCTTGAAAATCTTCTCCCGCAGTTTGAGCTTCTTGAAAAATGTTTCATTTGTTTGCTGATGTTTACAGAAAGTATCCCAAACTTGCTTTGACAGACCATCCCACTCTGTTCCTGTCTCCAGTTCACTTGGGGTTTCAACAACTTCACATTTCCACTTAGTATTCACATTCACTCTCTCTTCACTGAATGTTCCTGCAGGGCCACTTAGACGTTTACTTTGGTCCCGAATGCCATCATTGTTGTACGGCAAGCAGTGGTTATTATAATGGTTTGTATTATATTTATTGTATGCCCTCCCCTGATTATATCGCCCAAAACGTTCATCGCCATGTTGGTTAAAGTCTCTCCAACGGTGCTCAATGTGCCCAAAGAAGCCATAGTTATTGTACCCCTTCTCGTATCTTCGGCCTTGAAAGTTGCAGTTCCTATGTGCCAAATCCGGGCAGTGGTGGCTGTAGTACTGGTTGTTTCCCCTTCCCATACCTCCATTATTGCCTACATAGCCCCCTTGTTGGTTAGGATGATTATGAAGTTGCTGGTTATGGTGGTGGTAATTTATGTGATTGGGATGGTGATGTGGTTGGTGGTGGGGCTGTTGGCTGGACTGATGATGTGGCTGATGTGGTTGATGTTGCTGTGGTTGTGGGGGTGGGAGATGTGCTTGATGTTGCTGTGGATGATGAGGCTGATGTTGCTGGGGCTGATGTGGTTGATGGGGCTGATGTGGTTGATGTGGCTGATGGGGTTGTTGATGGTGGGGCTGATGGTGAGAGTAAGATTGATTGTTATTATAATGAATATTGTGTCCGTCGGAATTATTATTGTATCTCCGTTTCTGTCGTGGGTTGCGGTAGGATCCCTGAGAGCTGACGCTGCAGGCACTAGGAGATCCACTTCGGGACTCTCGATTGCTGTTGTTGGTGCTTCTCTTGCCCGGTACATCTAAGTGACGTCTGAAAGATCATCAAAATGATTAGTGTCAAAAGAATTTTCCAATACAGTACAGTATGCTAGCAAATGAGTGCTTTGCCCATGGCTGTGATATGAGAGCATGACCAGCCCTACAGCTTCAAAAGCATTAAGTCACAGTAGTAGAATGTTGGGAGGTATAAATGCACCGCGTACTATAATTACGAGGCAGGGGCCCTATAGTTAGAACATGCTGCCAAAAGACACTACTAAACTAGTCAAGCTTGGCAAGTACTTAATAGTAATGTGCTTCTCAGCTAGTTCAACCAACCTCATAAATCAGAATACCTGGTAATAATGGGCATCAACAAACAGCAAAGCAAAAAAACCTATTATAAAAACAAATACTTTTCTCACTGGTTAAACAGTCAAGGCCTATATTTTTAAGAAATGTTAATTTCTTTAAAAGAAATTAAAGACTGAACTTAAAAATTTAATTCCTAACATTTTTACAACAGGAAGTGATTTATAAAACTTTCCTAAGAGGTTAAGCATTTCAACATCCAACTGCTTGACGAAAGTTACAAGGTTAAAGAGGACTGATGTTAGTGAATACCTAATAAAACAATAACACATAATAATGAAAAGTTCTGTACCAGTGTCCAACATGCTTCAAGCCTCTATACAGCAAAATAAACTGAGCTGAATGTCTTAAATTCATTTCAACCTGAAACTCAAGTGCAGAACATATTAATATCTTCACTAATATTACTTCCATTTACACTTCCTGGAGTGAAGGAGCATTCAACTGGAAGAATGGAGGGATGGAAAGGTATGGTAGGAATGAATGTTAAAAAAATTCAAAATGAAATTGCCAATGGGGAGGGGAGCCGGTCAGCCGAGCGGACAGCACGCTGGACTTGTGATCCTGTGGTCCTGGGTTCGATCCCAGGCGCCGGCGAGAAACAATGGGCATAGTTTCTTTCACCCTATGCCCCTGTTACCTAGCAGTAAAATAGGTACCTGGGTGTTAGTCAGCTGTCACGGGCTGCTTCCTGGTGGTGGAGGCCTGGTCGAGGACCGGGCCACGGGGACACTAAGAAGCCCCGAAATCATCTCAAGATAACCTCAAGATAATGGGGTGAAACAGTAAATCAAGTGACATTTGATGCGAGAGTATAGTCTCCCAGGATTTTTGCACAATTAACTAGAGTGACATTTTACAGTGCAGAGTGCATCAAGCATGCACCAAGCAATGCACATGGCCTATATTCCTAATCACTGGATGGAGGTTATCGTGAGATGATTTCAGGGCTTAGCTTCCCCTTGGCCCAGTCCTTGACCAGGCCTCCTCTTTGTTACACACCCGCAGGAAGCAGCCCATAGCAACTGTCTAACTCCCAGGTACCTAGTTACTGCTAGGTGACAGGGACATTAGAGTGAAAGAAACTCTGCCCATTTATTTTCACCTCCACCGGGCATCGAACAATAAACACATAAATAACAATAACAATACTGTATTGAGACCTCAGGACTACGAATCCGAAGCACTGTCCATTCAGCTGTCATGGCCCCCACTGGCATGGAATTCTGGCATGTTGGGTAATTGGTTTCTCATCTCTGTAATGCTCACATGGATAGGAACAGTGATCATATGGAGCCCAGTGTCCAATGAGAAATTAGATTGGTCAAATTAAGCAGTTATGCTATCTCAGGATTGCAATGAGAGTCAGGGAGCCCCACTGATTTTAAGGTGCAGTTTGTTGCAGATGGGACACCAGCCAGGTGGCAAGAGATAAGCAGTGACCTTTGGGATCAGCCTTAACCGTTGCAAAGGGGAAGCCATAACCAAGTTGTGACGTTGCTTTCCTAACCATCCTGTACAGGGATATATGGTTGGATCCAGTACCTGTGCTGAGAGTTCATAGACCTGACAGTTGTGCCCCAATGAGACCCTAGCAAGTTCCTCCAGGGGACCAGGACCAGCATTCTCATTATAGACACATACCCGGCTGACATGTGTCATTCTATGTATTAGCCAATATACAAGAATACACCATTAAATTTCTCACTGTCAAGTCACTCTCTACATCTTATTCAACATACTGTACCAGCATTTGCCCGGAATCAAGAGGCAGCAAATGTACAGTATTGTATTTGAAATGTACGAGTGTGAGACAAAGATCTTTAGATTCACCAGAATGAAACAGACTGGTATCAGTAAACCTTTGGAGACAAAGTAAGATCAAGGTCATCTGTAAGCAGAAGTGCCTGCGAGTGACTAACTTACAGTGAACTAGATGACTTTACCTCAGACACCCGTGAGAAAATATAACTTAGCCGCCGTCGTCACCGAGTGACGGCAGCGGCTAAGATTTATGATTTGAGATTTTGCCACTCAAATTTCCCACGTGCACATAGCACCCGTCACCGCCCACTATCACTCACCATACCATGTGACATTACTACCTGCCCTGCCTTCTTACACCTAATGTGTCCTGCAAACTATCTGCACGTGAGTCTGCATAAGATACTGGAGTGTGGAGTGACGATTTCGGTGCCATCTATGGACCTGCACTCCACCTCCCAGGTATTAGATGAGACATTGGTGAAAGGCTCCTGTTTCATAACTCAGTTAGAAGGTGAGGTCGATCTTGACCTCTGGCGAGGGGGGGGGGGGGTAACGATATCAACACCATCTAGGTTGTGCAAGCAATTATAATTTCAACTTCCCGGTGGAAGGGTGTTATCCTAAGGCCACCGAGTATACTGTCTGTCTAGCTAATGATGTTTTATGTTCACAGAAGTGACATGAGGAAGCGATTGTGCTGAGGAGGGCAATTCACATTGGGCAGTCCAGAACTTGGTCCTGTGAGAGGACAAAGTGGCCGTAGTAGCTGTGTGTTAGCTACTTTCATCATCCACCTCATACATCTCAAAACTTCCTCTGAACATCAAATATTTCTTAATCCCCAAGTCAATTATTCCATTTTGAATAATCCACTCAACACTCAAATCTTTATAAATCATTATTTAAATGATACACTCTCTAAATATTTCTTTTACATAACATGAGTACATTTGTCCTAAATCTTTATGTAAGGAAATAAACTGAACAACACACGGTAATAGACATTAAGCTATTTTTTCCCATTCCTAATTCTAATATCGCATCCTGTATAAGTATTTTGCTTCAACCACATACCTTTCCACTACCAAAGTATCCACTTTGGATAGTGGAAAGTATCCACTCGCTGCCCTATGTTTTAGCAATAAATATTCTGAATGTTCTCCATCAAATATTTGTACTCACTTGGTGCCGTGTTTTGGGTCAATAGCATCAGAGAGACTGGAGGGCCCAGGTGGGGTGGAGCAGCGAGAAGAGTAACCCGTGTCGCAGCCTCCACTACCAGTCGACTCAACTCCACCCTCGCTGTAATGTTGTCCACAGCATTAATTGCCACAAATAATATTCAGATCAACTAAACGATCGTCAATCTTTTGACCAATGAGGTAATATTCAAAGCGCTAAGTATAATTCATTCCATTTTCTATCTTGTGGGGAATTCGTACTATACTATGGCAACACTTCCAGTAACTAGATACTATACATTTTTATCACACAAAGGCAACCAAGAAAAGCATCCCCAGGTGGGTATATTTCTGGATTCAAAGAGAGCAGAGTCAAGATTACAAGGTGCAATGATTACCTAATGCTACAATGAGTACAGTGGATATAATGAGTTTAGGAAATGTAATAAATATACTAGTACAGGGTAGTATAATATTTTTGTATACAAAGTTGTGGTTATAGTTGTAGATGTGACTAAGGTGGTTGTAACTCTAATAATGGCTATGATTATGATTGTTGGTGGTTAGGGATGTCTGTAGTTGTAGTTGAAAGTTTTTGTTTGTTGCAATATTTGCAGTGAAAGAGTAATTATGTCAGTGACAGGAAGAGTACCCATTGAGGACTATCATGAACAAAGAGCACCCAAAACATTGTGGTTGCATGTAAGCAATAAGGCCCACAAGAGAAAAACCAGCATGGCAGAAAAATTCAGTAATTGACCTCCCCATAACACACATGATTAGTTATGGTTTATTTAACATATATAATTTATTTATTTTTTTACATAAAGGGCAACAGGCAGTGAAAAGAGCACCACGACAGCAAGACCAGAAGAGAATGCAACATACTCTCTCCTACAACTATGGATTTACAGGGGCAAACTCTGGTATCTACCAGTTGCAGACCAGAGTGCTGGGAGAGTCCTACAAACACACCCTATCAATTTGGGAGCATGCAGTGAAGGAAAAGTACACCCCCCCACAGACAAAAACACCATACACATTCATCACTACACAACACTGCATTTTCCAACAAGAAGGCTCTGTGAGACTGCAGTCAGAGCACAGCCAACCCCTTACCACTGAGCCTCACAGAGGAGCAACTGTCCACGTACTACATGAGGCAAGGCCCCTCGAGGAGGAGTCACCCCCAAGAAGATAACCCTGGTGAAAGGCACAGACAACGCCAACAATAACCAAAGAAGAGAGCCTTGGTCCCATGCAACCACAGCAAACATGAGGCACTAATTATGCATATGTAGCCAATACTGAACTGTATCCAAGGGGAATGCCAACATTTGTCCGAAAGTCAAACTGGGCCCAGTAGACCTGTGTAGGACTAGACAGTGGAATACCAGTGCATGAATGGCCACTTTTCCTGAACTAGCCATAATTTTCTACATACAGGGATACCTCGGTTTAAGAATTTAATCCGTTCCTGGAGACGGTTCGCAACCCGAAAATTCGTAAACCGAAGCGAATTTCCCCATAAGAAATAATGGAAAATGAATTAATCCGTTCCTGACTCCCCAAAAACTTCACTTCAAAGTAAATTTTATACCTAATTCACCCAAATCTTAACTACAAAAGTACATTAAGTTATTACTTACCCTTGCTGATGACTCCTGTTGGCATATGGAAGATGGTGAGGAGGGGGAAGGAGGAGAGATGGTACTGTTTGGAAAGGGAGTCCCTTTCCATTATAACATTAGGCAGTGAAGATTTCTCTGGAGTGCACTCTCTGGCACGTTTTGCCTGCATACCCCTAGGTCCTGGTTGTGGCTCACTGCTTGATTTTCTCACTTTTCTCACAAGGAAACGTTCCATTAAAGATTGTTTTTTCCTTCTTTGCAACACTTTTCTGTAGTGAGGCATCACATTGTCATTAAAAAGATCAATGCAATGGCCTACTACAGCTTTATCTGAGCGATTCTTTTCAGCAAAACTTTGCAGTCCTTCCCGTACTGCACACATTTTCTTAATTAATGAGGAAGGGACATGCTCTACTGCCTCCTCTTCCTCCCCTGAAGATTTGTTGTACTGCCTAGCTAGTTCAACAACAAGAGTACCATTTTCATGCTTATGAATGATCTCTTTTTTTCCTCTATGGTCATTCTTCATGTGATTTCTTCCCTTGAACCTCACCACTGGCTTTCTTGGGACCCATGGTGATATATATAATAACTTTTATGCTCAAATGGCCAAAAATCCGACAAAAAACTGTAAATTCTTGTGAAAAATTAAGGCAGGATAGTCACTGGGCGCGAGGCACTGGTAAACTGAGGCGTGATCGCCGTGCCACCGCGCACTAGGTTGGCCGTACGCATATCAACAAACTCATATCCCGATGCAAAGTTTGTATCCCGATGCAAAGTTCGTATCCCGATTCAAATTTTCCGAACACATCAGGCTCGTATCCCGAAAAGTTCGTAAACAGGGACGTTCGTAACCCGAAAGTTCGTAAACAGGGATGTTCGTAACCCGAAAGTTCGTAAACAGGGATGTTCGTAACCCGAAAGTTCGTAAACAGGGACGTTCGTAACCCGAGGTACCACTGTACCTGTACTGTACTGTAGTTTCATAGTTCATATTATGCACTGAATTTTATTTAAAAAGCTGAACATGGTAGGAACCTCCCACATAAAAGCTACAGCAGAACAAATAAAGATGAAGTTAGCCATAGATGTGAGTTAAAGTGAAATGTGAAGGGGCATTATGTTGTGATTAAGTGCTAAACCTGTAATGATGTCAATTACTATTCAAAGCATGCATAACACCACTTGGAAAAAAAAATATTGTACTATCAATATACTGCATTTCCAACAAAAACCTGTTTTGCTTACCTTTTATTTTCGTTCTTCCAGAGAACATCCTGTAGCAGCTTCTGCACCTCTTGTGGATCAAAAGGTTCGCTTGATGCAGGTATCCGAGACAAAGGCAACTGGCCATCCTCACTCTTCTCTTTCTTTTTGTCTGATGGGTTACAGCATTCAATGACACTGTAATTAAAGCAATGCTCTTCCTGGTCTACAGGCTCAATACTCTTGGCAGAAAGTTCTTTGTTTTTACTGTTATTATTTTTGTTATTCCGGTTTTTGATGGAGGTATTGTTATTGTTACTATTGATGCTGCTGCTGGTATTCTTGGGTTCTTGAGTATTCTTCACAGTTTCTTGACTGAGAGCAGGTAAAACCATTCTGACTTGGGCCTCACCAAAGAGACAAGCTTCGCTTTGACCGGTCTCCTTTGAGTTAGGCACCAGACACAAAACTTTTTCCACTGATGTTTCCAAGTTAGAGAGCTGTGGTGCCAGAAGTCCCTGGGATTGACAATCACTCTGCTTGCTATCTGACACAATTCCAACAACGCTAGCACCACCAACACCACTTACACCACACTTCCCGCAACACTCACTACTAATAACTCTATTTGCACTGATTGTATACAGTTGACTATTATTTGTACTAAAATTGTTGCTTTGGTTTAGCAAGGAGACAAGTCCAGTAATAGGGGTTCCACTTGAATGTCCTCCTTGCAAGTTAATTTGAAACGGAATTGGGATACCTTGAGATACTGGAGAGAAGGTCGGGTTGGAAGGAGCAGAAAGGGTGCTTGATTGGTTAGAGTCTAGGGTAATGAGATGTAAGAGATTGTCGGTGAGCTGCCGTTGGTTGGAGACACCACACTTGGCTGCCACCTGGAAAATAATAATTATACTGTATATTGTATTATACATTACAATTCATCCCAGTACTTAACATGACATAACAAAAATTATGAAATGAAAAAACATTTCTTATCCTCAACTTACTACAGTACATCATTTAGTTTATATTTTTATACTGCCTTTAGTTTATACAAGATAGAAAAAGAGGCAACCATCACATTCAAAGAAAATAACGAGATAAGAGGACAACAAATTAGTGAAAGGTCCATAGGTAGGGAAAGTTATAAGTACAGACATATTAAGAGGCTACACAGACAAAAACTTTGCAATGCTATATAATGAAAATTTATACACAAGCTACAATTGTTTATTATTTAGACGCCAGATTTCCTCGTAAACATGGTACCAGTATGTAGCACGGTACAATAGCAGACGAGAATCTGGACTACGCAGTACTGCATATCCTACAAATAAAATCAGACTAGCAAATCCAGAGATTGACAAAGGATAGGAAAGTATCAGACTAGGTGAAAGATAACAAAGAGGAAAATAAAAGATACCAAGATGAAAACACAAGAAATAGTAATCCCAAGATATTGGCACGACCAAAAGAACTGCCTAACATGACCCCGCTAGTAACACTCCCCACCCAGTAACACACCATGACCCACACCCAGCTACCCAACATGACATTCTAATGGAGTGACAGGCCAATACCTCTCTCCCCTGTCCCCAGAGGAAACCCAGTCACCCAGTAATAATGAGCAGTGTAAATACTCAAACAAGAATGTAATAACGAATAAGGAAGGGGAACATCTATAGTACAGTACTCAATAGCTAGCCACAGTGAATTGATTCCCTCTGCTGCCAGGAAAGAATACTTCATAGCAATTGCATGTTTAATATATCGCATCCAGTGCAGAGAAAGTCACAACGTCTTGGAAAGTTTGCTGCAATACATCATTCAATGAAAAAAAATTTAATATGCTCCTACTAAAGCCTGAACAAAAGGATAAAATTATTTCCTCACTAGTAGTATTAAGTATTGATAGAGACCAATGTACAATTCTTGGCTGCTAAGCACTTGGAAAAGATAAGCTAGTTCCATAGAAAAATGAAACTTCAACGCAGAAAAATTAGTAATAAAGCCATTTATTTGCCTTTATTTACACGAGTTGACTAGAGCGCAACTGGGAACACTCAGCGCGTAGGTTCGAACCCTCATCAAGGATCCTGTGGATTTGTTCTTTGACATATCACGTTAATGTGATTTCTCTGTGTAATAAAGGCAATGTTACAAAGGGTTGTAGATTTTTAAATAAAAAAAAGTTTTTTTTTTTATTTAAATTTGATTTTTCCTAATGAACTTTTTCGCATACAAGATTTATCATAAAATAATTCAAGTTTTTAGTTTGTTACTTGTTAAATAATATTTTACTTTATTTTCATTAAATTGAGTACAGTACTACCAGTTTTGTTTAAAGTGAATCTGTATACATCAATAGCATTACAATATACTGTACTGCAGCATTTTTTAATGCAGTACAATTTATTACAGTAATGTTGTACCAGTAGTGTTAGAATTCTAAAATAGATCATTCTTATACCTGTACAGTATTATACTTTATACAGTACAAGTGCTTCTGTCCTGTCTAAATGATGTACCAGAGCAGTACATACATGATACAGTACACTGATAGTGCCACAAATACTACATTTCACTGTCTAACTACGTATGGTTAATGGTTAATGACAAAACAAAAGTGATAGTTTTGCCAAATGAGCTGTCCTATTTCCTACCTTTTATACATGATATACTAAATAATAATTATATTATACAGTATATACAAAGTTGTACTTGTCCCTGCATCACAATGAAATATTGCGGACAGTGGAATGCAAACTTTTAGTTTTGTATGAACCACGTTTCGTACAAGATCCAAACCAACCAGTGTTGACAATTTATGTCTGTAATTTTTCAGGGTTTTTTTTATATATATAATAAATCTGAATTATTGCATCCTTGAACACTTAACATTTAATATAATATTTCCTGAATATTCAAACAATTTTAGGAGAATTAAAATATTTTTACAGGTACAGTATAGTATTAAGGATTTCAGCCCATGAGTCAAAAGATTTTTATTGTAAGAATATACCAATTAGCATGAAAATGTAGATAGTTATATAAAGTGTCTCTAGAGTATAGAACATAGAAAACAGTATGTTTTATTGTCCTAAGAACGTAATATGGTGCAAATATTAGTACAGTAACACAAATGTATTTAAGCATTCTAATGTTCCATACATTTTATTAAACAAGCTTCTAACACACTATTGAATAATAACACTGAATAAAAAATAAATAAATAAATACAGTAAATAAATAAACTCAAACATTGGAATAAATACGTAAAAATATTTTTACTGCGACTCCCGTCCCAGGTCTAGCCCAGGCAACACAGGCTCACTTCACAACAGTCAGTAACAATTTTTTTTTCTTTTTTTTAAAGCAGCAGTAGCTTCCTCTGAAACCCACTCCCTCCTATGGAGGAGGAAACCCTCCTCACATAGTTCACACCTTAACCCTTGTTAACCCTTAACCGTGTGAACCTTTAGTTGATACAAAGCTAAGGAATCCCCTCGGAACAGAGAAAGCAGCAAAACTTGAGTTTCTTTTCAAAACTTAATTCAAACACAGATCACGGTGATGAGGTTTTTCAAATAAGAACAACAGTAATGCATAATATACCAGTGGTGCAGCAAATCCAATGTAAAACATATACCATAAATTATTATTACCTTTGTTTTTCTACCAACTTTGTGCATCTAAATTAGACGACTGATTTGAATTGTTATATTAAATTCAAAAGAATTTTGACCATAGTTGATTTTTTTTTACCCAATTAATTTGATCTATGTCTGATTTCTCTTTATATTGTAGCAGTTATTTCAATTTAAAGAAAATCTGGTCACATTGCTGACAGCAGTGCAGTACTTTATGTTACAATAATTATTTAACAATTTGATGAGACTAATTGAAATTTGAATTGCCATAGTAATATATTGGTGAAATGATTGTGAATAAATAATATATATTCACCTGAATTCAGATTTGCAATGTTTTGGATACAATAAAGCCCTAATTTTGTTTGTAGGTTTGAATTTTAAGCCATTTGTGCAAGTTGTGGTTCTTTTTTCACATAATTTTTCTACAGCTGGTACTGTATTGCTAGGTATGCATTATTTACTATCCTACAGCTAATACTATACTGCTGTTTATATTATTTACTAGCCTACAGCTAGTACTGTACTGCTATGTTTATATTATTTACTATTTATTCTACAGCTAGTACAGGTACTGTACTGCTGTGTTTACATTATTTACTATCCTACAGCTAGTACAGGTATTGTACTGCTGTGTTTACATTATTTACTATTCTACAGCTAGTACAGGTATTGTACTGCTGTGTTTACATTATTTACTATTCTACAGCTAGTACAGGTACTGTACGGCTGTGTTTACATTATTTACTATCCTACAGCTAGTGCAGTACTGCCTTGTTTACAATGTTATTCTACAGGTAGTACTGTACTGCTAAGTTTACATTATTTACTATCCTACAGCTAGTACAGTACTGCCGTGTTTACAATGTTATTCTACAGGTAGTACTGTACAGCTAAGTTTACATTATTTACCATCCTATAGCTAGTACCTGTACTGTACTGCCATGTTTACAATATTATTCTACAGGTAGTACTGTCCTGCTATTTTTACACTATTTACTATTCTACAGCTACCACTGCTAGGTTTACATTATTTACCAGCTTACAGTTATTACTATAAATGAACGGTACTGCTGTTTAATTATTTACTATTCTACGACTAGTACTGTATTGTGGTGTTTATAAATTTAGCACAGTGTATATATTTATAGTTCTGTGGTATATGGCTATTTTTTTTTACATTATTTACTATTCTACACCTAGTAGGGAAGGTTTGTGAGGGGAAGAGGGGAAGGTTTTGTGCTGGGAGAGATGTGAGGGCAAAGTGACAGTGAATGAGGGGGGAGTGAGGGGGGGAGAGGGTGTGGGGATGAGAGGTATGAAGACTGTATATTGAAGATCCAGTAGTTACAGCAATGGGACAAGATGGGAAGTGTGTGTGTGTGGGGGGGGGGGTGACCTAGACATCAGGTTGATCTGGGCACTGCCAGGTATTCTAAAGTATGAAAAGTAAAATGGCAATGACTCTGTGCTCCTCTCTTTTCTCTTCTGCTCCTATCTCTTTGTGACTTTCACCTTTTCCCCCTCTTTTGCTTTTCAAAATTTTCTGTCATATCATTGTGTTTTATTTATTATCTTCATAAAAATATACTGTAATATAAAGGTATCCAGATTACTGAATACCAAAGACTTGACTTGCTGCCAGGCCATGGAAGGGGGAGGTTGTGAGGCAAGATACTTGGTTCCAATCTTTAACTCTACTAATGCACATAATGTTAAGACAACTGATTACCTCAATATTCACAGAATTTGTTGTTTGCCAGTGTGACCTAGGCATTTAATGCAGGCCTATATTGTAAATAAATACTGCCTGACACACAAAATCCCTGTCATTGTAGAAAGTAAATAAAATATTGTATCTGTAGTGACTGCCATACTCTATTGTGTTGTAATAAGATTTAAAATAAATTGCTCATGCACAAAAATTAATGTTACGAAAAACAAATAAGAGGTTAATGATTATAACAAGGAAAATAAAATACTGTAAGTGCAATACAATAATTTATAACCAGACCTCACCAGAGAATTGTCTACCTTACCTGGGCCAAGATCCATTGCACAGGAGAGGCATTCTGAGGGATGGGGTACATGACACGCATTTACAACCGAGGGCAATGCCACCTCGGCACCAAGGCACTGCAATCAAGGAAAGCAATCATGCATACAAGAGATGTGATGCAAAGAGGGGCCAGGACATGCAAGAGACCCACATATTTTTTCTAACCAAGCAGAGAAAGTAAGTGCACAATCATACATTAAGCAGCAAGCAAGATTTAGACCTGGCTAGCAAAAGCACGGCAAAGCATAATTTATAAAGTATAATCAATTCATGCAAAAACAACTCGGAGGCCAGAAAGCCTTCGAGTTGCTGGCTACAGTGTGAGCAGGTTTGTAAGGCATGATCTTTTTTTTTTTTTTTAACAAACCTATGTTGTGTCGATTGTACAAGATTGTTCACTGAAAGATGGTGAATGATGCCCTCCCTGAGGATTCTCTCCATGAGCTTGCAAATGTGTGATAATCAAGCTGATCGGATGGTAGTTTTTCTGCCAAGCTCTTTCTGCCTTTTTTTTAAAATAGAGGTAACATTTGCATATTTCCAATCTAGGGGATGAGGGCTACCCCTTGGTCCAGAGATTTTGTGAAAAGTAGTTCCAATGTCAGGCATAGTTTCTTCTGCCAGTTCCTTTAAGACTTTGGATTGGATTCCATCCACACCTGGGGCTTTTGAGTCTTTTAGTTTGTCAAAGTTTTTCCTGATTACTTAGCATGTTATGGGTATATATCCCTAAATTCATTCACCTCCCCTCCTTTAACCCTTAGACTGCGCAATACCCACATCTTAAATTATTTTTTGTCAAATCATATAAGTTTTTAAAACTTGCACAAACACATTCCAATTTTTTTTGCATAATCAACTAGGCAAATGCTCCAACTTTGTCTAAATGATCACAGCGTAACTTGAAAAACCAGAGTATCAAAATGAATTTTAAAATTGAATATTGAAAACTTCAGATTTTCAGCTTAGAATAAAAAATATCAACTATCATTAATTTTTCATTTAATGTTATTATCCTCTCAAAATAGCATATGATCTTCATTTTCATTAAATTAAAATATAGGTTTTTAGTATAGTTTAATGTAAAAAAATCGTCAATAGGCCATTTGAAATATGTGGCAAATTAAGACCAAAAAAAATTATAACTCCAAATGTATAAAGTTTATGAAAAATACATTCTAATAGGTAGGTTTAATTCGTTAATTTAATTGTGTTTTAATAAAAATTGTTTGGCATTCGTACTCGAATGTGAAAATTGTAGGCCAATATGTGTTGAAGTCAAGAAAAAAATAACCCCCAAAAAACACAAAATATAGGGATAATTATAATAAATCTAATGATTTAGGGAATATATTTAGGGTTTCCTTTATATAAGTGAAAACCCCTCATATGGTCCCTAAGCATCAAAACAACCTAACGAGACAAAGAAAATAGAGTTTGAAATCAGAGAAAAATTAACCCCCCAAAATTAAAAGTTTTGCTAGTTGTGACTGACTTATTTTGTTGACCAATTTCATTCTATCTTCACATAGTTATGAAAACTTATGCATTCTCCAGGATGTAAAGGTTAAAACAAAATCAGATAATAAACAAAAGGAGAAAAAATAACTAAAATCTTAAAAAAAATTTCCCCTAAAATATATTTTTGGGACATTGATGAAAGTAACATATATTAACAATGGACAATGCATTTATATGATATATAACAAAATAAATCATATTAACATAGTTATTCATTATGTTATGTGTTGTTATGTATTACTCGGCAATAATATAAAGGCTCCAACTGCATATCCACTTTGTGGACACTTCTTACTACTACTATTCTTCTTTTCTGAGAATAGGACAGGTGCTTGCATTCTTTATTGCTGCATAATCCTTCAGTTACAGTTATTAGGAGCTCTTCTTCTTGTCAATAAAACATTCTTATTTTTCAAAAATTCGTCTAAAATCAATTTCTGAAAGCTTCACGACACTGAAGCCAATAAGTTGGAGATTTGTTTAACCTTTTTAAGTTATTTTTACATAATTTGAATATTTTTCAATATTATGCCCCCTAAATTTGTGGTAACAGGCACAGTCCAGGGGTTAAAACATTTGTGTAGGTGATGGGATGTCATCCAACCTTTCTAGTGTGAACACATGTAAAATATTCATTTGGAGCGTTTGCTGCCCTTTTATCGTCCATTATAACTTGGTTAGTCTCTCCTATTAAGGGTCCTACCTCGTCATTTGTTTGGTTTTACCTCTTTATATAGGCATAGAAACAATTTTGGATCTTATGTTTTGAGGAAAATTTCTTTATAGTTTCTTGAGGCTGATCTGATTTTCTGGGTGGCCAAGCTTTGTATACAGGTATTTCATAATCGACGATGTTCATCGTGGATTTATACATTCTCCAGAGGTTCCTCTCGGTCACCAATGCACGTTTTATGACCTTCACAGAATATTCATGAAGTCAAGTGCTGTAGCTATGATAAAACAGCTTAAAAACTGATAAGCCCCTACACAGTAGTTTCAAAGCGCTATATGAAAGAGTGCCTGGGAAGACGGGACACCACGAGTGTAGCTCTCATCCTGTAACTACACTTAGGTAATTACAGGTGACCAATACAAGCTCCAGTGGTAATGGTAGACGATTATGTATCATACAGAATTAAATAGCACAGGAGTTTAATCACGTAACATACCTTTTATGGGAAAAATTCCCAAAGTTAGGATTAGGAGATGAGAAGTACAAAGTAATATTTAGACTACTAAGTACAGTACAGTAAAGATATGTTATGACATTCTGTATTATAATAAAATTATTCCCCAAGTTCTCAGTAGATAGATTCCCGAGAAATTTGGCTTGAAGGTCAAGTGTACTGGGACTTTACTGAAATAAAATAGTAATATATTTTGTACACTAAAAAAAAAAAAACACTTGATTTGGGGTTGTTACGAGGAAAACTAAAGACTTGGAGGTATATGAACGATGTACAGTACTGTAATATTAGGTTAGTGCTTTACCTGTCCTTCACCAATGACAGTTCCCTTACTACTAGGTACCTATAAACCGTGTTCAGATAGGTGAACTAAATCATGAGCAGGACTCTAGCAGCCAGATCATAAATCATTCACCTGAAATGAGAGGGAAAACTGATGAGAAAAAGCAATGATCTGAGTAATGTGGATCATGTGGATGTTAACTATAGTACAGTAACTGAATTGTATAAAAATAAATTCATCACGCCTGCACTCACAAAACATTTTTTTTTTACAAATAAGTATACAGTACTGTACATCCAAAACATTTTCTTTCAGTTACAAAAAGTTTTAAACTAACCTGAATTTGCAGAAAATGCCTTTTTCTTTTAATAAAATACAATACAGAGGAACCTCGTTGAAGAGCAGCCCCATCTACGAGCATTTCAGGTAACAAGTGAGCACTCGCAGAAAATTTGTCTCGACTGACGAGCTTCCGCTCAGTTAAAGAGAAAACCACGTGGTGCTTCCTAGCATTCCCGCTAGTTCTCGCAAATTCTCGGTCGCTTCCGATGACAGTGTTGTTGTTTAATCGTACAGGATAAGCATCCCTCTACATTTATTTGTGCTTTACTGTTTTGTGGTTTTGTGACTAACAAAAAGGGAGTATGCCACCTCTTCCAGTGAGATCAGGGAAGTGTTGGGAATGTTTGAAAAGATGAATGCATTCTTGGAAAAGCATCACCCTGATAAAGCAGTGACTGCACGGTGTGTGAACTTGTTTAATGACAATCTGCGGTCACGTTTTAGGGGCATCCTAAAACAAAAGACAAAGCAAGTGTCAATAGATACGTTCTTTGGAAAGGTAAAGAAAAGACGAGCAAGTGATAGTGAACCACAACCCGGACCCAGTGGGGTGAAATTCCCAAGAAGAGAGCCTGCCTGACTCAGAGGTGAATTCTCCTTCCACACCGTAATACCTCTCCTCCTCCCCACCTCCCCATCGTCTCCCTCAAGCCAGCCACAACTCTTCATAATGTAAAATACAATTGAAAACAGTAAAACAAAACATTTATAATAATTACATATATTATAATTACATTATAAAAATTTCATATTGATGTTTTTTGGGGGTGGAACGGAATAATTCTATTTCCATTATTTTAAATGGGGAAATTCGTTTCGCAAGACGAGCATTTCACATGACGAGCTCGGCGTTGGAACGGATTAAATTCGTTAACCGAGGTTCCTCTGTACCATATATAACCCCTGTACTGTATTGACATTTGGTAATCCAATAATTCTATTGAACTCAAAACTCCCCACCTTGATCTGTCCTCATGTAACTACACACAATTTTGATGGTTATGCACTTTCATTGCATATGTACAACTAGACAAAGTTAAACCATCATCCAAATACAGTGTCCTTTATCAGTATCGCTAGATTAGGTGGGTTGTACAGTATATGTTTCGAATGACGATCAGATGCATTTTTTCTTTTTTCTTTTAAGAGAATACTGTACATTAACATTCTAATACCTTCGTGAATGACTGCCCTAGAATATGATGTTTTTGGTATACAACATCAAATTCATCGCCAAATTTGAATTGGTGTACGACGTTTATCTTGGAATACGACATCTGTCAATACATGTTTGGGTCGAATGCGCACGTGGTGCTGGGGTGTGGGGCGATTGTTTACCCGTGTATCCAGCTTACCCACCCAGTGACGACCATGCTTGAACTCTTTGTAAAGAATTTCATTGTTTGTGCTTTTTTTGTGTTTCTGAACATAAAAGTTCTTATTATATATCATACTATGGGTCCCAAGAAAGTCAGTGGTAAAGTCAGTCAACCTAAGAAAATAGTTGTGAGGATGGCGATAGAGGAAATACAAGAGATAATTCGTAAACATGAAAATGGTATGCGGGTTGCTGTCCCTCTTCCTCGTTAATTAAGAAAATGCGTGCAGTATGGGAAGAACTACAAAGTTTTGCTAAAAAGTGTCGCCAAGATAAAGCTGTAACAGGCTGTTGCATTAACCTTTTTTAATGACAATGTGATGTCTCACTACAGACAAGTGTTAAAATGTAGGTAAAAAAACAAGTATCAATAGACAGGTATATAGTGAAACAAACAAGCAGTGACCCACAACCAGGTCCTAGTGGTATGCCTGTAAAACATAGGAGAGAGAGAAGAGAGTACCGAAGAAGAAGAGAAACAGAAGTGTAAGGAAGAAGCAGACAAGTTCGTCCCTGTCCAAAAGGATAGAAATGAAATGCAAATGAGAAACCCATGGTTTAATCAGAGATGTAAGCTAGCGAAGCAAACTAACTACAAGAGCATGGAGAAACTATAAAAATAATAGGACACTAGTGAGCAGAGAAAGATACCAGAGTGCCAGGAATGGATACGTCAGGGTGAGAAGAAGGGCAGAAAGACAATATGAAAATGACATGGTAAGCAAGGCAAAGCCGAACCCACCTAGGGGTGGGTTCGGGCGTGTGCGCGGGAACGTGAAGCTTTATACAGTATGTACTGTACTTCATATGGACAGTTTAACACCTTTCGCACTTTAGATAGAGATAACTCGTCGCCGTTTTTTTCTTACGATTCCGCATAACAGCCTACTTTTCTCGTCCATCGAAAAAATATTTCTATAAATTCCATTTTTTAACCGAAATGGATGGGATACTTTGTTTTGTAGAGAATTTATTTGCGAATTTTTTTGTACCAGAATGAATATTATATCACAAACTTCTATGAGTAAAAAAAAAAATACACAAAGTATGTTTGGGGGTGTGGCGAGCGTGTGGCGAGCATGTGGCAGTGGGTTCCCTTTAGCTGTTGATATATCCAACACGTGGGAAATATTTGTATGTGTTATGTATATGTCTGTGTAGGGAATTGTACTGCGATCACTGTCATACAAATTATAAAAATGTTTCAACAAGTATAAACATGACAAACATCAAACGAACGAAAACAATGCGTTCGTTTCTCTTGCAAACGCATACTGAGCGACGTGGTTCTATATTTGGCGCTTCTCTTACACATGCTTTGTACAAATGTTATACAGTTCATCTTATAGAAAATTTTATTGCGAACACATTGGTATAAAAAAGAAATACGTACATAGAAAAGTAGGGTCAGGAAACGTATAAACTTTCCAAGCATGATTTCCCCCCTGTGTTTTCGCCAGTGCGCTCGCAGCTAACTACTCTCCACTTCACACACTCTTGCGGTAGGTAATTACCTATATTAAACATTCATATGCATATGTCCGTGTAGAGAATTTTATTGTGATTCCAATGATACCAAAATTAGCGATGTAGGACAACTGTAGGCTTCGCAACCATTAAGAGAGTGGAAACATTTTGTTGCTGTTTGGCGCTCTCGGCGAGTGATCTGCATAGTTTTTTATTTGGTGTTGATACTCCTTATGCTTGGGCGGCATTTTATAGGTATGCTCTTATAGACAATTTCATTGCGAACACAGTGATACCAAATTTAAATACGTGCGCCTTCAATTATTGTCAGGACAGTCAAAAGAGTGTACACTTTTTCGGTCTGACCGCGTAGGCGCGCGAAGTGCCGAAAGCATCTGGGGTATTGTTTTTTTTTGAGCGCCGAGAGCGCGAAAGTGTTAAAAGTATCAAATGTATGTACAGTACTGTACTTTATATGGACAGTTTAAAAGTATGTATTGTATTTTTAAACTTGTCCATACAATGCAGAAAAAACTTTGTATCTTATTGCAAAACCTTTAAGGTATTGTTGGCAACAAGACACTGAATATTCAACTACAGTATATCAGGGAGCGTGTGTAGATATTTTGGTGTAGTTACACTTTCTCACGTATGAGAAATCACTCGCTGCCCCTCCTAAGGGATATATGAACCATAGACAGAGAGGATCACCTTACATCACCAAAGTATTAAAAGCTTCAAGTCAATGCACAAAGGCATTCTCCAAATATCACAAGGAGGACTGAAAACTTTATCAATCACAAATTAATTTTAATGAAAATATGCTATTCCCTTGCCAGCCAAATATAATCACGAACTAGACATCAAGAAGCCTGTGTTAATTTGTTGAACAGATGAACATTAAATCAGACATGAGGTAGCTCTGAATCTTGATAAAGAAAGAAAGAATTGAAGAAGTTATTGAATTTTAATTGTCAAGAATACTGATCTGCACAAGTGATGCTTGTTCTAGAAGAACAAAAACGCAAACACGCTCACTCTCGGAAAGCAACCCACACCCGATGGAAAACAATTACTGTACCTTGGTCTGGGTGCTGTCAGTCCCCAGCTTTTTTGTGATGTGTATATATGTGAACACATTGTACTGAATAAGGTGAGAATAGCTTGAGCTACCTCATCCCTTTATGTGTATTTATACCTAAATAAACTTACTTAAATTTACAATTTAAAATGTATCACAGATCAAAGTTTCTGAACTTTTTTTGGTACTCTGACATATAAAACAGTATATGTACAAGAAAGTAAATAGATATATATTTGTTTACATGGTTACAGAGGGGGTTTTTGCACAGTACAATGGCTGTTGTGAGCCATGAGGCAAGGATGTTGAGTGCCAGTGGCAGCAGGGTCCAGTCATGGCTGGTGACTTGCCAAGTCTGTCCAGTGAGTCAGCAAGGACTGAGGCTGGTCATGGCTGGTGACTTGCCAAGTCTGTCCAGTGAGTCAGCAAGGACTGAGGCTAGTCCTGGCTGGTGACTAGCCAAGTCTGTCCAGTGATTCAGTAAGGACTGAGGCTGGTCATGGCTGGTGACTGTAGCAAAGTCTGTCCAGTGATTCAGCAAGGACTGAGGCTGGTCATGGCTGGTGACTTGCCAAGTCTGTCCAGTGATTCAGCAAGGACTGAGGCTGGTCCTGGCTGGTGACTGTGGCCAAGTCTGTCCAGTGATTCAGTAAGGACTGAGGCTGGTCATGGCTGGTGACTGTAGCAAAGTCTGTCCAGTGATTCAGCAAGGACTGAGGCTGGTCATGGCTGGTGACTTGCCAAGTCTGTCCAATGATTCAGCAAGGACTGAGGCTGGTCCTGGCTGGTGACTAGCCAAGTCTGTCCAGTGATTCAGTAAGGACTGAGGCTGGTCATGGCTGGTGACTGTAGCAAAGTCTGTCCAGTGATTCAGCAAGGACTGAGGCTGGTCATGGCTGGTGACTTGCCAAGTCTGTCCAGTGAGACAGCAAGGGACTGAGGCTGGTGACTTGCCAAGTCTGTCCAGTGAGTCAGCAGTGACCGAGTCTGTTTAGAGGTGTTGTTGCTGCTGACTGCTCTGTGTTGAGAATGATCTGGATGCTGCAGTCAGACGGTCTTATATTCTCATCTGCCATGAGGTGTACATGTAGTAGTACTTACTAACTGTGCTGAAATAGCTGCTATAGCATTCTGATGTAGTTGCTAAAACACTGATGGAGGTCCACAGTGAAATATCTTCATTGTAGTTGGTTTCCTTAATGTTTATCTTGTAGTCATTTTTGCAATACTGTCGTAACAGGCTATGTATGATATGTTACAGCATTCTAAAATGAAATAAAAAAATATATACACTACCCATAATTCCACAATGTACTGTAACTTTGAATTAATGTAACTAGGTTAATTGATTACGAAACCTGATAATATTTATGCAAACAAACATCACGTGCTATGACTTTCATAAGAATAATCTGTAGTAACACAGCAGCATCCTTAATTAGTGTAGGTTTCTGTGCATGGACTTTCTAACTATAACTTTGAGCATCATTAGTAGGCAACACTATACCTGTAGTGCATTTATATTGCAGCTTCCAAACCCCCAGACTTTATTCAGCACTAGTGCTATTTACTCGTGATTCACAGATTCAGTTATTAATGTGTAACAAACGAAAACTGGAATCATTAACAATAAAATGCAAAGAGCACTTTAAGGCACTCTTGAGAGTTGTGCTTTTTTTTTTTAATTAGGCGATATTTTAATGTTTTTAACGTTGTCATCACTCTTTGTGTTTTGAAATAAAAATTATTGAGTTTGGAAACATTTTGACACTAACTTTACCTGAACATTGATAAAAAAAACAAAAATATGTCCTTAACAATTGCACTATGAAGTTTTCACCGAAACCAGGTGCACAATGCGGTGGTTAAATACAGAAGTTTGGTACCATAAAAGGTTACAAGACCAGAAAATCAATTATACAAAATCACATCCAAGCACATTGGATGTAGTGAACATCATTACTGTATCTTCATGTTTAAGAAAGAGGAAAATTATAAAAACAATCCTTACATCAGTGTCTTAAGCCTGGACAGTTAATTGTAACAAAACAGTACAAAAAATAATTCCATTACATAATTAATTGTTCAACATTTATATAACTCCTGACTACACACTATCCTAAATAATGCCAATATTTCACATTATATGAACAAGAAACTACTATATTTCAATTATCATCAACTACAACATTACTGTATTACAATGTTAACTGAGTACAGAATAATTGTAATGTTTTCCACAGAAAATTAATCCTTGGACTAGAAACAATTACGTAATCAGTTCTGTTTATCAGACCTTGGGATAGTTGAAATAGTGACAAGATTGTGTACAATCTCAGACAATATAAATAATGTCATTCCTCCCATGACTTTGTAAATTGAATTTTGTTTTTGTTTTCTCAATTATGAGAAAACTGTATTAGGATATGAAAAAAACATTTTAAAGATGTTTCCAAACCTAGAAAACCATTGTTTTTAGTTCTTTCACTTTATTTACAGTAGTCAGAATTGACTACAAAAAATAGTGTAGCTGTTCTTTGCTAAAAAGTTATTGAAGATGCCTAGAAAGGTCTAAATCTTATAACACTAGACTAGACATCTGCCCGTAATAACAAATCCTTGGACCAAATTGGTGCTGCCATCTGTTGGCGGAGAGAAGAAAATGACACCCCCAAGCAGAAAAATGATTCAAGGAAAAAACGTATTGAATGTAATCAAATTCCTCTTCCTGGAAGGGCCTTAGTGGCTTCCTAAAGCCAGTTTGCTGAAAAAGCTCCCCACTACTGAATCATATTAGCTTTAAGAGTCCAGTATGGCCGATTGGGGGCCAGAGCCTGGCACCCCTCAAAGGCACAGGGAGCAGGGGATTGTTAACATCACCTTACCTTGAGGTTACCTTGAGATGATTTCAGGCTTAGGGTTCCCGCAGGACCGGTCCTCAACCAGGCCTCCTCGTTGCTGGACTGGTCAACTAGGTTGGTGGACGCGGCAGCTCGCAGGCTGACGTATGAATCACAGCCTGGTTGATCAGGTATCCTTTGGAGGTGGTGGGTTGAGGGGGGGGGGGGGGGGGGAAGTGTGGTGGGTTGAGGGGGGGGAGTGTGGTGGGTTGAGGAGGGGGGGGAAGTGGGTGGGTTGAGGAGGGGGGGGGAAGTGTGGTGGGTTGAGGAGGGGGGGGAAGTGTGGTGGGTTGAGGAGGCAGGGGGGAAGTGTGGTGGGTTGAGGAGGGGGGGGGAAGTGTGGTGGGTTGAGGAGGGGGGGGGGGGGGGGAAGTGTGGTGGGTTGAGGAGGGGGGGGGGGGGAAGTGTGGTGGGTTGAGGAGGGGGGGGGGGAAGTGTGGTGGGTTGAGGAGGGGGGGGAAGTGTGGTGGGTTGAGGAGGGGGGGGAAGTGTGGTGGGTTGAGGAGGGGGGGAAGTGTGGTGGGTTGAGGGGAGGGGGGAGAAGTGTGGTGGGTTGAGGAGGGGGGGGGGGAAGTGTGGTGGGTTGAGGAGGGGGGGGGAAGTGTGGTGGGTTGAGGAGGGGGGGGGAAGTGTGGTGGGTTGAGGGGGGGGGGAAGTGTGGTGTGTTGAGGGGGGGGAAGTGTGGTGTGTTGAGGGGGGGGGAAGTGTGGTGTGTTGAGGGGGGGGGGAAAGTGTGGTGGGTTGAGGGGGGGGGGGAAGTGTAGTGGGTTGAGGGGGGGGGAAGTGTGGAGGGTTGAGGGGGGGAAGTGTGGAGGGTTGAGGGGGGGGGAAGTGTGGTGGGTTGAGGGGGGGAAGTGTGGTGGGTGAGGGGGGGAAGTGTGGTGGGTTGAGGGGGGGGAAGTGTGGTGGGTTGAGGGGGGGGGGAAGTGTGGTGGGTTGAGGGGGGGGGGAAGTGTGGTGGGTTGAGGGGGGGGGGGGAAGTGTGGTGGGTTGAGGGGGGGGGAAGTGTGGTGGGTTGAGGGGGGGGGGAAGTGTGGTGGGTTGAGGGGCGGGGGAAGTGTGGTGGGTTGAAGGCACAAAATGGTGCCTAGGAAATGTTAATGCCAAACCCCAACAAAAGCAGTTCCGTCAAGGCCAAATGGTACGAGGCGACAGTATTAGTTATGAGATGCCAATCAACAACCAAGACAAAATAGACACGACCACCTGGATGGACACAGACGAAACACAATGATGAGAGCCCAAAAAAAAAGAGGTGCACCAGCACACCAAACAAATTACAAGAGACTTGCATCAGTAAGTTCAGATATGCAGAACAGCCAAGAATGTCTAAACAGCAAAGCACATCACCAGACCAATCTGCAGAAAGAGGCAGAGTTGCAGAATGACACCCAGCTTCAGACACGGCACCAGAAGAGCAAGTAACCAAGATCAAGTTAGCCAACAAGGAGCTAGAAACATTACCTTCCCCAAGTAGCCCCCCCCCCCCCCCCCCCAACCTAGACAACACTCATCTTGAGGTTATCTTGAGATGATTTCGGGGCTTTAGTGTCCCCGCGGCCCGGTCCTCGACCAGGCCTCCACCCCCAGGAAGCAGCCCGTGACAGCTGACTAACACCCAGGTACCTATTTTACTGCTAGGTAACAGGGGCACAGGGTGAAAGAAACTTTGCTCATTGTTTCTCGCCGGCGCCTGGGATCGAACCCAGGACCACAGGATCACAAGTCCAGTGTGCTGTTCGCTCGGCCTGCCGGCTCCCTGCAACAGTTGAACTGGAGAGGGGAGAGATAGAGAAACCCCCCACCTTGACTTGTGCAGCCACCAGGCATCCACCATGACAGCCACACACTCAGAAAATGTGTGAGAGAAATGCCACGTAAGAGAGAAACCACCAGTTCAAAGCCAATGTGAAGTCCACCTCAGGGTGACAATGTCTCACAGAATAATAAAAAGATGTGCACCGTCAACAGTCCATTCTGTGGATAAGAAAAAAACGAGACTATTTGCAAGAATGTTGGACACATCTCACACACGAACCGCAGAGAGAACCAATTCCCAAGAATCCAAAAGCCAAGCTACTCGCAATGTCCAGTTTCAAGAGGAAGAACCAAAGCATCTCTCCACTGTTCAGTGAATGAACCAAGAGAGAGCAATTTGAATGAAGCCAGAGAACAGTGCCTGGAGAAAGTCGAACCCTCCAAAGGGCTTGCCAAGCAGTTCTCATGCAGTGCAAAAGCACCACCACCCAAGAACACCTGAAACATTGAATCCACTTCTCACCTTCACTGGGTTCAGAAGGGAAGCACGGGCATGAACCCAGGAGGAGGAATTGAAAGAGGTCCATCTGAGCTGGAAAGGGGCAAGGCAGGATAATGGAAACTTCCAGAAATAAGATGTATTCACAGAACATAATGAAACAGAAGTGCACCTGGGTGGTAGCAGCAAAGGAATCCAGCTTGAACATAGTACCTATTGAACTGCCTACCCCATTGAAACCATAAATAGAGGCTAAGGGGGAAAAAACCTACCCAGAGTGAAATACCTCTGCTAATGGAAACAAAAACCAGGAAGGCTTGAAGGACACCCAGACACACTCCCTGGTCTCATCCCCAACCCCTACCCCCCAAAACCCGGAAGTTCAAAAGGAAGGAAGGCATCAACATTAAACAGACCCAAGTCAAATACACCCCCCCCCCTAGAAAAATACAGCTATGATCCACTATTGGAAGCAACGACTCATCTCTCTCCACTGTCAAAGTGGAAGGGACAACCCTTAGAGAAGGCCACAACAAAATGCAGCCCATGCTATGAAGCCCTCAGGTGTCCTGGAATGAGAGGCCCTTTAAATTTGCTAAAAAAATTGCAAAATGTATATGCTATTGGCATATTCTACACTTGAAAACATTCTTAGTTATGTAAATTCAGGCTTGGAATTTATAAGAATACAACAATTAAATAGTCCACCTTGGCACTGAATGCTTTCTCCTCTGGCAATTTTTTTGTTATTTAATTAATGAGAATAAAACACCAGTTTGTTAGATATTTTTTAGACTAATTAGAATAAATGCTCAAGTATGAAAAAGACTCTGCAGAGTACTTTTTCTTTCAGGGTTTTAATTAATTTGTAAAAGCAAATGTGAATTGTTTTCAGCATTTAATTTACTGTATTTTAAAATTGTGTGAACTGTATAAAAATAGTTAAATAAAAATAAAACCAGGAAGAAAAATCTTCCTGGTTTTAACTAACGTAGATATATGACCAAACCTAACCTACCCTATCTTAACCTAACCTAAACTAAACTAACATAACTAAATCAATAATTTATGTTCTTAATATAATATAATAATTATATTTAAAATAAACCAATTGGAAACAATTTATTAAAAATAAAAAAAATCACTCATCCTATTAGGCAAATTGGGCCTTGCTTAGTAAACCGAGAAGTGCGTTCTGGCTACTAGGTACGACATAGACAGACAGACACACACACATATTATATATATATATGTTGTACCTAGTAGCCAGAACATCATACTCAGCCTACTATGCAAGGCCCGATTTGCCTAATAAGACAAGTTTCCCTGAATTTATATATTTTTCAATATTATATTTTTCAGTATTATGATTATTGTATACACCCTTTGATCAATTTGTAAACTTCAATCGTGTAACCCCTTGCTCTTCATCCTTCTAGAAAATTTACACTGTATTAATTTTTAACTTCTTTATAAGGTAGATATCTAATTCCTAGGATCCTCTGTATGCATTGAAGTGAAATAATGTCCATTCTATAATAAGGAGACCAAAACTAAACTTCATCAACAAAAGATAAAGCCGAAGAAGATTGATCGAATGATTTTATTTATATTCAAGAAGGTAGATAAGAGTTGTGAGAATACATAATATTGGTGTTCTTAAAGTCTTGCAGTCGCCAACGCACAGTCATTCGGGCAGACATTAGATGTCTTATTGCAAACACTTCTAGAAATGAATCCAAGTATCCTATTTGCTTCATTCCATACACTTATGTATTGATTTTTTTGTTCAGACCCCCTACTATTCATACCTACTATATTTTTTTATCTTACCTTATATATTTTAGTCTGAAAACATGAACGTCACTGATTGGAACCCTTTTATTCAACACAAAATTTGGAACTGATGGGGCTTTGCCACTAGGCCAGGTGCTGGGAGTGGCTAGGCATTCAGAGCTACATCAAATATTTTCTAGAAAAGAAGATTTCATCTCCAATTATTATTAAAGTGTTTTGTAGATTCCACAGCACCAGGAATGACAAGAAAGATGTTCAGTCTAATTACACAGTCATAGTCTCATTTAAATTCAAATTGAACAGAACCAAACCTAATCTAATGAAAATACTGTAGTAAATAGCTTTAGTGAGTCTTGAAGATATTAAATATTTTTCATCAAATATATCCCTGAGAATTTTAATGAAACATTTTGTAAATTATAAGGTAACTGAATTTTTAACTACAACTACATATAAATATAAATTTTGATCGCTATTGACTGGTACAGCTGCTAGCCAGTACAAGCTAAGAGTTTACAATGTTACAATAACACAAACTCGTCAAATTCTTTTCTTTCACATTTTGCTTTGCATCCTTCACTTAATAATGACTCCAGCCATATTTCTATTATTCAGTGTTGTACTACTACTACTCTTAGCCCTCAAAGTAAATGAAAAACAGATTTGTTACTCACCATGGATGACAAGTTATGGGCCATTCTATGCAATCCAGTCATGAGCACCACAAAACTTGCTAACCAATAATCATAAGCCAACACTTGAGCCTACCTTACTTTATGCTGCCATTGAAAATGCAGGTTATAAAATATTAAGTACTCAAAACAGAGTACTGGACACACACTTATTTGTATCTTCTCTCCAGCATTTCTACTTAGTTCACTATGACACTATGAATGTTACTCTTTTCTGCTTGCATCAAACATGTTTCACACATCACTTAGCAACCGCCCTTCTATCATTGCTTCTAGTTCCATTTGGAGCATAAACATGTAATTGATGACCACAATTCTGTACAATAAATCATGACCAACACATGGAAGAAGGCAGGCATTCACATGGAAGAAGACTGGCAGACACTTGACGGCTAATTAAAATCACTAACGTGGCATGAGTGTCCCATGTGGCTGGTGGCTCGGCCAGACTGTGGTCGTGGGAAGAGTGCCAGGAGTCAAGAGTGCCTGACACGTCACACACAAAACCTTCAGAGGTGCCAATGACACCCCTTACTACACCCATGCTGTGTCCCTTCACTAACTGAAGATGTTGCTCAGAGCATGAATTAAATTTTACCAGTATTTTAACATCTGGCTTTACTATTAAGCTCATGCTTACAAGATACCGAGATACTGAGCCTCATTTAACTTAATTTCTCAGCAAAACAAAAATGAACTAGGATAGAATTACCAAGGCCGGGGGTGTGACACATATAGTATACAAGTGACAAGAGTTCTTGCCCACATTCTTTGTTTAGAACCATGCAAATTTTTATACGAGATTAAGAAACATTTCATTGATGAAGCGTATAGTGTGCAAATAAATTTCTAGTATGTTACAACCATGACATCTATAATATTCAATCCATATAAGTGTATACAAGAACACTCCATGACTGTTCACTGCCAATTATTTGTATAGGCAAAGATTACATTGTTAGCTGTAATGTAAACTTGTATTGAATACAGTAGCACAATGCCCAATAGATGTATAACAGCTCAATAGTAAGGCAACAAAACTGTGATACTTCACTAATTGGTTGCCAGTATCATCATACCTACTCCTAACAAAGTTTACCAAGTTCAACTACTGCACAATTTGGGTACTGTACTGTATAGGATAATGAATCATCATAACCCAACGAAGTATAGACCCTACCCAAAAAATAAAAAGCACTTAGAGCAAAATTAACACTATATGTACTCATTAGTACATATATGTACTATATTTAGCACATATAGTACAACTTTTAGCTGTACACATTTCTAAAACTAATTTAAATTCCATTTATTTCCAAATGACTTAAAATGGTATTCGTATATGGAAAACAAAACAAAAAATTGATATTTCATACTTTCATAATTAAGACTGATAATATATATTCCTCAACTTTGGATAGATTTAGCTCATTTTTATATTTCTTTTCTTGTAGAATTCAAAAGAAAGCAGAAATAAATATGGGTGATTATGAAAAAAATAGTCCCTCAACTTAATATTTTGTTGAATATTTTTGGCACAATCATGCCATGTGTCAAGATTATTATAATTAATGCATAATAACACAGTTTACCTTTTGATTAGGTTATAAAAGTCAAGAGAATTGTCAAATCTATGAAAAACATCAGCCTATGATCTAAAGATTCAGTAGCATCTTGTGCAACACTGCCAGTCAACAGGTTTGCCATACTAGAAGGAATAAGACTGCATATCACATCAACTTAATATTGCTGGGATACAAAACCAATAATACTATACAGTACTGTACTGTACTTTGTATTCTCTAATACACAGTACAATTACGTGACACAAACACCACAAAACTGTCCTTAGAGAATCCTGTATAACATGCCACACTAACATAAACCTGCCCCCACCTACCTACAGTAGACAGCAGCCACCAGTTCTCACCCACTGCCACCCACCTAGTGTTATCCTCACCCACTGCCACCCACCTAGTGTTATCCTCACCCACTGCCACCCACCTAGTGTTATCCTTACCTACTGCCACCCACCTAGTGTTATCCTCACCCACTGCCACCCACCTGGTGTTATCCTCACCCACTGCCACCCACCTAGTGTTATCCTTACCTACTGCCACCCACCTAGTGTTATCCTCACCCACTGCCACCCACCTAGTGTTATCCTCACCCACTGCCACCCACCTAGTGTTATCCTCACCCACTGCCACCCACCTAGTGTTATCCTCACCTACTGCCACCCACCTAGTGTTATCCTCACCCACTGCCACCCACCTGGTGTTATCCTCACCCACTGCCACCCACCTAGTGTTATCCTTACCTACTGCCACCCACCTAGTGTTATCCTCACCCACTGCCACCCACCTAGTGTTATCCTCACCCACTGCCACCCACCTAGTGTTATCCTCACCCACTGCCTTCCACTGACAACTACCATAAACAGCACTAAGGCATACTCACTGTGCACAGCACTCGCTGGCTTTCACCCGCTAACAACCTAATGATATACACTATACAATTTTGACAATGGGGTTACCTTACCTTGAGGTTACCTTACCTTGAGGTTACCTTGAGGTGCTTCCGGGGCTAAGCGTCCCCGCGGCCCGGTCGTCGACCAGGCCTCCTGGTTGCCGGACTGATCAACCAGGCTGTTGGACGCGGCTGCTCGCAGCCTGACGTATGAGTCACAGCCTGGTTGATCAGGTATCCTTTGGAGGTGCTTATCCAGTTCTCTCTTGAACACTGTGAGGGGTCTGCCAGTTATGCCCCTTATGTGTAGCGGAAGCCTGTTGAACAGTCTCGGGCCTCTGATGTTGATAGAGTTCTCTCTCAGAGTACCTGTTGCGCCTCTGCTTTTCAACAGGGGTATTCTGCACATCCTGCCATGTCTTCTGGTCTCATGTGATGTTATTTCTGTGTGCAGGTTTGGGACCAGCCCCTCTAATATTTTCCACGTGTAAATTATTATGTACCTCTCCCGCCTGCGCTCAAGGGAGTACAGTTTTAGGCTCTTTAGTCGGTCCCAATAGTTTAGATGTTTTACTAAGTGGATTCTAGCAGTAAAGGCTCTACACGCTCTCCAGGTCAGCAATTTCTCCAGCTTTGAAAGGGGCTGTCATTGTGAAGCAGTACTCCACTCTAGAGAGCACAAGCGTTTTGAAAAGTATGAGAAGACGAGTTTTGTCGGCTTGCTTGTGTGGTTATAAATAGGAGCTGCCTCGTATGGGCCAATAGGCCTTCTGCAGTTACCTTGTTCTCATGTACAATCTGACCTTCCAATAACAGCCTCCACCGGCTCCCACATACACCCATCTACCATGGACCTGAAGAGTTCAAGTACTGTCCAAAGTGAAGCCCATCTTGGTCATTGCTGCCTTTTATAACAACAGCCACCAGAGCTAAGCTTAAGTAACCAAAATAGATCAATGTTTAGCATTTATATCTACTGTCCATGAGGTTACTGATGTATTTTTAAGTCTAGTTACAGTTGTTAAATACTACTGCTTTGGATGGCATCCCCACCTGCCAACTCTTACTATAGACAGCACCCACTACTCCCACCCACTCTCCATACACTCACCCACACAACCACTTCCACCCACTCATCCACACAACCACCCCCCACCCATCTACCGTACTACAAACAGCACCCGCCCACCCACCCACCATACACAGTAACCATCTACTAGACAGCACCCACATAGAGCAACTAGCCTTCATAAACACACACACACAAACATCACCCCATCTATCAAGTACACACAGCACCCACCAGCCCCACCCACTACCCGGGCACGGCACCCACTTACCGTAGACAGCACCCATTGACACCCACGTAGCAGACGGCACCCACCTGCCCTACCCACTCACCGTGCACGGCACCCACTGACACCCACTGACACGTGACATAATGCCTATATTACACCACGTTGCCCCCCAAAGTGGCTGCTGTCCCACGCTGACCTACATAATCCATAATTGGCGTCCTGCGGCCCCTTGCACCACGTGGACGCTGCCTCGCCTCCCCCTCCCTCTCATGCCCCTCACTAATGTGCCATAGCGTCACAAGGCGCCGAGAGGTGGCCGTGGCACTGGCAACAACGAGGTGGCACTTGCAACAACGCGGTGCCAAGCCCAGGAAGGCCGAATGTCAGCCAAGGAATGCGTAGACAGCGGTACCCGCACATTTCCACCCGTCTCCTGAAATATCTACGGTTTAATTTACCTCTAACTACAGATAGGGACAAGCATGGGGCCTTTATGCAGCCGTAGGGTCAGTGCCAACCATACAGGCTCTTGATAACCCTCCAAAACACAGTAATAATGGAGCGAATACCATACCAGCGACAGAACGGAGAAAATTCCAAATACGGTGCGATCACGAGAATTATTATCCTACTTACTATGAATTACATAACATGTCTCTCGGCGTTCTCTCTGCTTATTTGATCTCTTAAAAATTAATGGAGCATTAATGAGGCGGTATATTAGAGTCAAGTACGAGATCAAATAATATTGTCTGTGAATTAAACGCAAACCCGGGGATTTTAACTTTAAATGGCCGTTGCGCATTTGCCAGCGCCGCTGCCATGCTGTTATATGTGCACGATTTTTATTAGGAAAAACGTATTACTAGAGCATTACAAACATTATTAAAGGCTTTTTAAATACATTTTAAGTTTCATTCTAATGCATATATTTTTAGTTGTATTTGGTAAACACTGAGAAAAATTTAATAAATAAGGGTTAATAGGAAACTTGTTCATGAGGACGCAGGGGTGTCCAGCGGCCTCAACACACTAGAAATATACGCAACACTTACATCAACATATAAAAGTAATCACTGATGCGGGTCTTTGATGAATGTGTGTGATCTTGAGGAGAGTGCATCTGTCACTTAGGGACAAGACGATGTATACATCACTGGCTGCGGTACGACAAGTGTACAATGGCACCCACCGGCCATTCATCAGGTGGGAAACCTCACACCTCAACATTAACTTATGCCGGTTACTCCGCCTAAACTACTACCACAACCCTCCCATATTACAATGTGACTTTATTTCCACGAGGCAGACACGGAAGATTGCGTGCAGTCGTGTGCGTGTGGGCGGTCATGTACGACTGGGCCGTGTGCGTGCAGTCAGCCACCAACACCGCACTTATACATATGTTTGCTGGTATCACAAAATTAATTTTATTTTATTATATATCTTCGTTAAATATAGAGATATTTCAGTTACAATGAAGAATAATATTGGTGTGACGAGTCCAATGTAGCCCCAGTAAGAGCGACGTAGGAAGGAGCAAGCAGAGTGCGTCAATATATAGTGACCTTGGGACTGGGGACTCCCGGAAGTGGAAATACTATTTGTTCTATATTCTATAATTACTGCAATCAGTTAATAAATAACTTTTTGGGCCTTTCCTTAGGACAATAATATGGTTGCTGGTATCAGAAAATTAATTTATTTTTTTGCGATTTACAAACTAATTATTCAATTAGGCAAAAAAAAGTTTCACTAAGTTTTAAGGCTATATGGTTTGTGAGGTTCATTACCTCACAAACCCTCTTCATGTGCAGAGGGAGACAGAAAACTTATATAGTTTCAATCCGTAAATACACTTCTTTCCTAATTTCCTACGTAATTGGCAGGTGGCTGCAGGTAATGAACTTCACAATGGTGAACATTACAATTGTAAACTATGTGAACGAGAGCTGGGACATATACTCTATATCTTTTATTGTCCTGTTATCAATCATTTTAGACCATATGGTATGAGGTACTTTGAGCTCTGTAACTACTTCATACACTCACAAATATTGGAAGATATTCTTGTGCTGTAGCCAGAGAGTGCTAGTGCAGGCTAATAGATCCCATGTATAACTAACCATCCTGTAAGATGGGGATATCACCTATACTTATAGTTTTTTTATCTACACTCTGTAATCCTTTATATCATAAGACAACAGCAGCACATTAATTGTTGTGTATACCTAAGTTGTTAATTAAAAAAAAATGGTATTTATGATAAACAAATTCCACTTTTGTTAAACACTAAATATACATCTCTACGACATATTTACCTGTGTTGATAGACAAATGAACATAAATTATTCAGTTTTGGCGACTAACTCGTTCCTACTACAGTACGTCGTATATCTTGTTTACTGGCTGGCCCACTCTCTCAAGGACACTCTTTAAACCGGTTTTATGTGGAAGTTGGAAATACTGCGCGGTTACAGCTGTCGGTTCGCGACTGAAAGGTCCCAGGTTCGATTCTTGAAACAGGACGTACACGTTTGGGTTCATTTCCTTACAACTCTTATTAATGTATTTAATTATATATTTATAGATAAGAAGGTACATTGGGTTTGTGAGAGTACATAAAACTGGTGTTCTTACATTCTTGCAAAGCCACTAACACGCATATATAGTGCTTCTGGCTATGCTTTTGTTCGTCTAGTAGAAAATATATTGGCACCCAGACGTTATAGGCAACTTTCATGTGTTGCGTCATGAAGAAAGATTGTATATGCAGTATAATATATTGTTGTCCTAGATGGACCTTGATAAGACTACACTGGCATATGGGGAACCTTAAGGTGAACTATAAGCACACTGAAACGAGATATATTTATGAGAAAATACCGAAGTTGTAATATATAACCGAACTATCGTGGGCGTTATGACATCCGGCCAGTGGCTCCTGGTGAGGTGGGGAGCTGATAACATGACTGGGCTTGAGACAGGATTGCTTGCTTTACTCCTCGCATTCAAACGAGTATCCAAAGTTGACATGTAATTGTAAATGACTTTGTCATCCTTGACGCATTGGTACTGCATTGGATTTACAGGTTCCTGAAGATGAGAGGAAATGTCAGTGATGTGGAGAAATGCCCGACAGGCTACTGGAACATTGTCTAACACAGTGCAGAGTTATAAACTTAATAAGATTTCAACTAAGCCATTTCCACTGGAGCCAATCGGGGTCGGCTCCAGTGCCACACTTTAAGAAATATCGGCATCTAACCCAACCCCTCCCCAATGTGATGTTCATGAGGTCAAGAGTGAATGTTATCGTGCTGTCCGTAGACTTATTTCAAAGTTTCAGTTATTTATAGTATTTTTCCTGAGGAAACAGAAGAGGGAGGGAGGAGAGAGGGTTGAGAGGGGAGGAATGTTTGAAGAGAAGGAAGGAGAGACGGGGAGAAAGGTTATCAAGTGGTGAAAGAGGGGGCGGAGGAAGGTAGAGAGAGAGGAAGAAAGGGGGATATAGAGAAGAGACATGAGAAAGGGAAGGAGTGGGGACAGACTGAGATAGGGGAAGAGAGACGTGGGTGCAGCCGGCTACCCAGTTTAGTAATACAATAATCAATGACGGAGTCAGACTCTGTCTCCTACGAATTCCATCCCAAATTAATCTCCGAATGCATAGTACAACTGATGAGTTAGCCAAAGCTTCCCAAAGCATATGCACTTAAAGACGGAGTTGATTACCATCTTGGAGTCCCTTTGGACAGCCTGAACTAGGGCAGTAATTTAGCAGACCCGAGACAAAGTGAATTTCACACTAGTTACTGCATGTGCAGAGTGAGCCACGTATCTATGGCTCATCCAATAATAATATGAGGGATAATGACGGTGGTGCGTTCTGCACGAGGGCTTCAGGGATGCGAGCCAGCAAGTTGAAGATGTTGAAGATCTGCCAGCAAGATCTTCAACATCTTTCGCCATGCTGTTGAGGTGGAGATATATTGTCTGGGATATTGGGTATTCCGATAGCATCCTGGCCAAGAGCGAGACTTCCCAAAGTCTCCCTGGCCTAGGGCGAGACTTCCCAAAGTCTCCCTAGCCTAGGGCGAGACTTCCCAAAGTCTCCCTGGCCTAGGGCGAGACTTCCCAAAGTCTCCCTGGCCTAGGGCGAGACTTCCCAAAGTCTTCCTAGCCTAGGGCGAGACTTCCCAAAGTCTTCCTAGCCTAGGGCGAGACTTCCCAAAGTCTCCCTGGCCTAGGGCGAGACTTCCCAAAGTCTTCCTAGCCTAGGGCGAGACTTCCCAAAGTCTTCCTAGCCTAGGGCGAGACTTCCCAAAGTCTCCCTGGCCTAGGGCGAGACTTCCCAAAGTCTCCCTAGCCTAGGGCGAGACTTCCCAAAGTCTCCCTAGCCTAGGGCGAGACTTCCCAAAGTCTCCCTAGCCTAGGGCGAGACTTCCCAAAGTCTCCCTAGCCTAGGGCGAGACTTCCCAACGTCTCCCTAGCCTAGGGCGAGACTTCCCAAAGTCTCCCTAGCCTATCTTGAGGTTATCTTGAGATGATTTCGGGGCTTTTAGTGTCCCCGCGGCCCGGTCCTCGACCAGGCCTCCACCCCCAGGAAGCAGCCCGTGACAGCTGACTAACACCCAGGTACCTATTTTACTGCTAGGTAACAGGGGCATAGGGTGAAAGAAACTCTGCCCATTGTTTCTCGCCGGCGCCCGGGATCGAACCCGGGACCACAGGATCACAAGTCCCGCGTGCTGTCCGCTCGGCCGACCGGCTCCCTAAGCACGAAACTTCACAAAGTCTCCCTGGCCTAGGGCGAGACTTTTTTCTACAGCGTAGAAGCTTTTCATGCAGTACACACAGGAAGCGGAAATAGGCTCCATATCACTTATGATGGAGGCGGCGAGCCATGTCCAGTTGGACTGTGCTTTTAAAGATGTCACGCAACACGGAGGCCATAGGTGCCATAGGAAGGATCTGCAATATATATCTATATAAATAATCGTTATAATTATTGCTAATATTATTATTTTAATACAGTATTACCCTCCATTACCAGGTGTTTCCAATCTGTTTCTCTGCACTTTGATAATCAGTAAATAGCCTATTGTAATATAATTTAATACTTTTATTTACAATAAAAATTACCGCTGTTCCCGAAAATCATTTCTGTGCAACACTCGTAATATATTTGTTGATGTCTATATCATCTATGATTGTAAGGCAGCTCCTGAGATAGTGTTGACATGCAACATTCACTGAGGGCTTGCACTCTCATAGGTGGGGGCGGGAGGGATGTGGCCAGGTGGGGGCAGGATGGAGGTGGCCAGGTGGGGGCAGGATGGAGGTGGCCAGGTGGGGGCAGGATGGAGGTGGCCAGGTGGGGGCAGGATGGAGGTGGCCAGGTGGGGGCAGGATGGAGGTGGCCAGGTGGGGGCAGGATGGAGGTGGCCAGGTGGGGGCAGGATGGAGGTGGCCAGGAGGGGTCAGGATGGAGGTGGTCAGGTGGAGGCAGGATGGAGGTGGCCAGGTGGAGGCAGGATGGATGGCCAGGTGGGGGCAGGATGGAGGTGGCCAGGTGGAGGCAGGATGGATGGCCAGGTGGGGGCAGGATGGAGGTGTCCAGGTGGAGGCAGGATGGAGGTGGTTCCAAACACGAGTCAGTAACGATGACGCGACAATATTCGCAAGATTCAAGTGAATGGTTTTCTTACAGTCACGGTGACTGGTAGTGAGGTACCAGTCTACTGCTGCTACTGTAGGTACCAGTCTACTGCTGCTACTGTAGGTACCAGTCTACTGCTGCTACTGTAGGTACCAGTCTACTGCTGCTACTGTAGGTACCAGTCTACTGCTGCTACTGTAGGTACCAGTCTACTGCTGCTACTGTAGGTACCAGTCTACTGCTGCTACTGTAGGTACCAGTCTACTGCTGCTACTGTAGGTACCAGTCTACTGCTGCTACTGTAGGTACCAGTCTACTGCTGCTACTGTAGGTACCAGTCTACTGTTGCTACTGTAGGTACCAGTCTACTGCTGCTACTGTAGGTACCAGTCTACTGCTGCTACTGTAGGTACCAGTCTACTGCTGCTACTGTAGGTACCAGTCTACTGCTGCTACTGTAGGTACCAGTCTACTGCTGCTACTGTAGGTACCAGTCTACTGCTGCTACTGTAGGTACCAGTCTACTGCTGCTACTGTAGGTACCAGTCTACTGCTGCTACTGTAGGTACCAGTCTACTGCTGCTACTGTAGGTACCAGTCTACTGCTGCTACTGTAGGTACCAGTCTACTGCTGCTACTGTAGGTACCAGTCTACTGCTGCTACTGTAGGTACCAGTCTACTGCTGCTACTGTAGGTACCAGTCTACTGCTGCTACTGTAGGTACCAGTCTACTGCTGCTACTGTAGGTACCAGTCTACTGCTGCTACTGTAGGTACCAGTCTACTGCTGCTACTGTAGGTACCAGTCTACTGCTGCTACTGTAGGTACCAGTCTACTGCTGCTACTGTAGGTACCAGTCTACTGCTGCTACTGTAAGTACCAGTCTACTGCTGCTACTGTAAGTACCAGTCTACTGCTGCTACTGTAAGTACCAGTCTACTGCTGCTACTGTAAGTACCAGTCTACTGCTGCTACTGTAAGTACCAGTCTACTGCTGCTACTGTAAGTACCAGTCTACTGCTGCTACTGTAAGTACCAGTTTACTGCTGCTACTGTAAGTACCAGTCTACTGCTGCTACTGTAGGTACCAGTCTACTGCTGCTACTGTAGGTACCAGTCTACTGCTGCTACTGTAGGTACCAGTCTACTGCTGCTACTGTAGGTACCAGTCTACTGCTGCTACTGTAGGTACCAGTCTACTGCTGCTACTGTAGGTACCAGTCTACTGCTGCTACTGTAGGTACCAGTCTACTGCTGCTACTGTAGGTACAAGTCTACTCCTATTATAGCTTCAAGGTCATTCGGGTTCAGTACTTGAACCTATTATTGACAGTATCTTTCTGCCGTTTGGCAACAGGAAGGACGTGTGGGGTCCACTACCATCCACAGGAAGGGTGTGGGGTCCACTACCATCCACAGGAAGGGTGTGGGGTCCACTACCATCCACAGGAAGTGAGTGGGGTCCACTACCATCCACAGGAAGGGTGTGGGGTCCACTACCATCCACAGGAAGGGTGTGGGGTCCACTACCATCCACAGGAAGGGTGTGGGGTCCACTACCATCCTTAGGAAAGGTGTGGGGTCCACTACCATCCACAGGAAAGGTGTGGGGTCCACTACCATCCACAGGAATGGTGTGGGGTCCACTACCATCCACAGGAAGGATGTGGGGTCCACTACCATCCACAGGAAAGGTGTGGGGTCCACTACCATCCACAGGAAAGGTGTGGGTTCCACTACCATCCACAGGAAAGGTGTGGGGTCCACTACCATCCACAGGAATGGTGTGGGGTCCACTACCATCCACAGGAAGGATGTGGGGTCCACTACCATCCACAGGAATGGTGTGGGGTCCACTACCATCCACAGGAAGGATGTGGGGTCCACTACCATCCACAGGATGGATGTGAGGTGTTACGTATTCCTAGTTGGATACGTATATAAATTCATGATAAAACTTATTAAGTTCAGAATATATATATATTTGAAATGTATCATAGGTCTTGGCAACATCAGTTGAACAGGAGCGGGTTGCTCTAGTCACACGTCTAATACCTGTTAGTTTCGTGGACCTATTTAGTTATGGGCGTTCCAGATGTCACCTTTTAATATTCACATATTTGTTAATTTCGTGTAATTAAGCATGTGACATACATAATACGAAGCGTGCGAACGAATATATACGATGTCGCGGCTTTCCTCAAGAAGCAATAAAGAGGCATACGGTGCCGTCGTTAAGCAGCATCGATTGTACACGGTGTAGTCAATGGAGAGCTGGCATTCTGGGTCACACAGCAGACGCCATTGCCATAGAAATGGTAGTGACGGAGAGACGATTATCAGGGTGGTAAGGTGGCAGAGCTGTGTCAGTCATACCCAGCAGGAGCTGTGGGGCCATCAGGGCACAGTTACTGGTCGCCTACTGCACGAGTCTTTGGACAAGTAATTAAGAATAAAGTTTCTATACAACACAGAAAAAAGGTTGGATCCAAAGATCTTGGAATAGTATCGCTCGTGCACCGGGTATACTTCGTCCTCAGTGGTGTTCCATTATTTTAACAAGGTATACCACTGATATAAGCAAGGAAATTGAGTAGTTGTGGTTTTACCCACGACGGTGCAGGGACTCTTCCCCCCCCCCCCCCCGCAAATAGCGGGAGAGGCTGATTTAGTTCCCTATGTGGGCTATTTCCATCTACACAGGGCGGCCCCTCGATGGTGACCTGCGACGTGGACAGATGACCCAAATGACTCACAGTTGGTGCTTTAGATGCACTGCACTCCAGCATTAATCAAGAACAGCTGGCGAAGCAGCAGCCACTCTTAAACCATCCGGGAAAGGTGCACAAATGCACCCATCTACAAGGCAGTATATTTACAACAAGGCAGTATAGTTGCAACATTAAGAAAGTATAGATGCAACAAGGCAGTACAGCTACAAGACAGTATAGCTACAACAAGACAGTATAGCTACAAGACAGTATAGCTACAAGACAGCATAGCTACAACAAGACAGTATAGTCACAGCAAGACAGTATAGCTACAAGACAGTATATTCACAAGACAGTATAGCTACAACAAGACAGTATAGCTACAACAAGACAGTATAGCTACAAGACAGCATAGCTACAACAAGACAGTATAGTCACAGCAAGACAGTATAGCTACAAGACAGTATATTCACAACAAGACAGTATAGCTACAACAAGACAGTATAGCTACAACAAGACAGTATAGTCACAACAAGACAGTATAGTCACAACAAGACAGTATAGTCACAACAAGACAGTATAGCTACAACAAGACAGTATAGCTACAACAAGACAGTATAGTCACAACAAGACAGTATAGCTACAAGACAGTATATTCACAACAAGACAGTATAGCTACAACAAGACAGTATAGCTACAACAAGACAGTATAGTCACAACAAGACAGTATAGCTACAACAAGACAGTATAGCTACAACAAGACAGTATAGTCACAACAAGACAGTATAGCTACAACAAGACAGTATAGCTACAAGACAGTATAGCTACAACAAGACAGTATAGTCACAACAAGACAGTATAGCTACAAGACAGTATAGCTACAACAAGACAGTATAGTCACAACAAGACAGTATAGTCACAACAAGACAGTATAGTCACAACAAGACAGTATAGTCACAACAAGACAGTATAGCTACAACAAGACAGTATAGTCACAACAAGACAGTATAGCTACAACAAGACAGTATAGCTACAACAAGACAGTATAGTCACAACAAGACAGTATAGCTACAACAAGACAGTATAGTCACAACAAGACAGTATAGCTACAACAAGACAGTATAGCTACAAGACAGTATATTCACAACAAGACAGTATAGCTACAACAAGACAGCATAGCTACAACAAGACAGCATAGCTACAAGACAGTATATTCACAACAAGACAGCATAGCTACAACAAGACAGTATAGTCACAACAAGACAGTATAGCTACAACAAGACAGCATAGCTACAAGACAGTATATTCACAACAAGACAGTATAGCTACAACAAGACAGCATAGCTACAACAAGACAGTATAGCTACAACAAGACAGTATAGCTACAACAAGACAGTATAGCTACAACAAGACAGTATAGCTACAACAAGACAGTATAGCTACAACAAGACAGTATAGTCACAACAAGACAGTATAGCTACAACAAGACAGTATAGCTACAACAAGACAGTATAGTCACAACAAGACAGTATAGCTACAACAAGACAGTATAGCTACAAGACAGTATATTCACAACAAGACAGTATAGCTACAACAAGACAGTATAGCTACAACAAGACAGTATAGCTACAACAAGACAGTATAGCTACAACAAGACAGTATAGCTACAACAAGACAGTATAGCTACAACAAGACAGCATAGCTACAACAAGACAGTATAGCTACAACAAGACAGTATAGCTACAACAAGACAGTATAGTCACAACAAGACAGTATAGCTACAACAAGACAGTATAGCTACAACAAGACAGCATAGCTACAACAAGACAGTATAGCTACAACAAGACAGTATAGTCACAACAAGACAGTATAGCTACAACAAGACAGTATAGTCACAACAAGACAGTATAGCTACAACAAGACAGCATAGCTACAAGACAGTATATTCACAACAAGACAGTATAGCTACAACAAGACAGCATAGCTACAACAAGACAGTATAGCTACAACAAGACAGTATAGTCACAACAAGACAGTATAGCTACAACAAGACAGTATAGCAACAACAAGACAGTATAGCTACAACAAGACAGTATAGCTACAACAAGACAGTATAGTCACAACAAGACAGTATAGCTACAACAAGACAGTATAGTCACAACAAGACAGTATAGCTACAACAAGACAGTATAGCTACAACAAGACAGTATAGCTACAACAAGACAGCATAGCTACAACAAGACAGTATAGCTACAAGACAGCATAGCTACAACAAGACAGTATATTCACAACAAGACAGTATAGCTACAACAAGACAGTATAGTCACAACAAGACAGTATAGTCACAACAAGACAGTATAGTCACAACAAGACAGTATAGCTACAACAAGACAGTATAGCTACAACAAGACAGTATAGCTACAACAAGACAGTATAGCTACAACAAGACAGTATAGCTACAACAAGACAGTATAGCTACAACAAGACAGTATAGTCACAACAAGACAGTATAGCTACAACAAGACAGTATAGTCACAACAAGACAGTATAGCTACAACAAGACAGCATAGCTACAACAAGACAGTATAGCTACAACAAGACAGTATAGTCACAACAAGACAGTATAGCTACAACAAGACAGTATAGTCACAACAAGACAGTATAGCTACAACAAGGCAGTATAGCTACAACAAGACAGTATAGCTACAACAAGACAGTATAGCTACAACAAGACAGTATAGCTACAACAAGACAGCATAGCTACAACAAGACAGTATAGCTACAACAAGACAGTATAGCTACAACAAGACAGTATAGCTACAACAAGACAGTATAGTCACAACAAGACAGTATAGCTACAACAAGACAGTATAGCTACAAGACAGCATAGCTACAACAAGACAGTATAGCTACAACAAGACAGTATAGCTACAACAAGACAGTATAGCTACAACAAGACAGTATAGCTACAACAAGACAGTATAGCTACAACAAGACAGTATAGCTACAAGACAGTATAGCTACAACAAGACAGTATAGCTACAACAAGACAGCATAGCTACAACAAGACAGCATAGCTCCATCAAAAAGCAAATATTAGCAGCATAGAGGATCTTCGTGTTAGGCTATATAATACATGTTCAAGAAATGTGTAAATACTTGCTATAAATGGATAGCGAGTTTAACTGTATAGATATAGAGGTTGGAACATTAGAAAAAAATTACTTACCTGCAAATTATTTCCTAAATAAAGTGATGTGGAAAAAGAAATCTGAGGATTTTCGGGCGTTTTCTAGCTGTTGACATCTGTCTGTACTTCTCTTGGTAACATCAATAATTTATTAATAACAAAATAAATAAATAAATAATAATAACTAAGAGCATACAGGGACACATTAGGTTGAGTTTTCGATTAATTTCATAAAATTAGTTTTCCTAATAATGCAATGATTATTTTCTATGTGTACTGCATATAACTCCAAACCGAAATCTGGCACTTAATAATTTATAACCTTGATGGGATATAAATGACTGGGCGCGTTTCCTATCATCTAATGCATATGTTCACCTGACAGTAGGTCCCCGGGAGTTAGCTTAATATAGGAGCAAAACACACACTTGTTTATTTGAAATTACATCAATTTCACAAATACACAGGTGTGGGTTTTTATCCTATTATTATTATTATTATTATTATTATTATTATTATTATTATTATTATTATTATTATTATTATGTACAACTGAGTATATGCTAGAAAATATTTATGTTATATGAACGGAAGGGCCAACACATGTGATAAGCAAGTGTTTGGCCGTGAACAGGTGTGATGGTGTTGAGCAGGTGTTATTACGAGTGGTGAATAAGGGGGTCGGGGGAAGAGGGTCGTCAGCCTGCATGCCGGCACAGGGGCACCAGACATAGGGACGGGCCGCCATAAAGCTGTCATTATCATTTGCTGCTTATACAGATGCGGATTATTGTACAGATATAGGAAGGGGTTCCCAATATTAATTCACTAATATTGGCATAACAACCACGTATGTTCCGTTGAAGATTGAACATTGCGAAGAACAATAAACATATAGGTAAAGAATCAAGATACAATACTAATGGAGAGCAGAATCAAGTTAATTTAAATTAGGGTTGGAGAGGGGGGGATGCAGAGGTGAAGCCAGCAAGGAAGGATGTGTGAACAGTGATACAGTATGCAGTAGGGGTGCAGAAACCAAGTAAGATATTTCACAGGAGAAAGCACTGAGGGACGGACTTATCAAGGGAAAGCGCCAGGCCATTACGACACTTGGGAGGGGTCAGGATAAGAATTTTTGATGGGACGGGGGTAAAGGAATGGTATCCAACCACTTGGACGGTCGGGGATTGAACGCCGACCTGCATGAAGCTAGACCGTCGCTCTATTTTTTATCCTGGAAGGGAAGGAGATTTACTCTCCTGTGGAGTGTTAGAGACATGTTCGTTTGCTTGGAAAATGTGGGAGATCTTGATTTATATCACTACATTGTGATAGTATCTGGGTTGTAGTAGGATGGAGATTAGTGAATTTAAAGATTGAGCTTCATGTATGTTCTGTAAGAAGTATTTAGTTATCGTTAGATAATATAGACAATTTGTCAACTGGAATCTGCAATACTAGAAAGTGAGTACACTGCCAGGTGTATGAGTATTTTGTTCACAAAGAAATCACACTAACGTGATATATCATTGAGAAAATCAATTGGAGTAACGAAATAACTGGAACCAGTGATCCGGTAACTCCCAGCCACGCACCTTACCGCTGTACGGTACCATGGTAAACGTTATACATCCCGAGATTCCACTGAATCCACAAGACGTCTGGAGAACCCCTACTGAAGCTAGTCCAAGTTTTTACATATAACCCCATGCACTCTGGTATTGTGGGAGTTCGTCACCCATATACTCCCTTTAAATACACAAAGAAATCATGCTAACATAATATATCAACAAGAAAATCATTGATTTCCTCGTTAATATGTCCTGCCCAACCACTTGGGCAGCATGGTAGAGCGACGGTCTCGCTTCATGCAGGTCGGCGTTCAATCCCCGACTGTCTAAGTGGTTGGGCACCATTCCTTCCCCCCTTCCCCTGGGAGCCGGTCGGCCGAGCAGACAGCACACTGGACTTGTGATCCTGTGGTCCCGGGTTCGATCTCGGGCGCCAGCGAGAAACAATGGGCAGAGTTTCTTTCACCCTATGCCCCTGTTACCTAGCAGTAAAATAGGTACCTGGGTGTTAGTCAGCTGTCACGGGCTGCTTCCTGGGGGTGGAGGCCTGGTCGAGGACCGGGCCGCGGGGACACTAAAAACCCCGAAATCATCTCAAGATAACCTCCCCCCAACCCATCCCAAATCCTTATTCTGACCCTTTCCAAGTGCTATATAGCCGTAATGGCTATATAGCACTTGGCTATATAGCGCTGGCTATATAGCGCTTTCCCCCTGATAGTTCTTTCCTTCCTTCATTAATATATCTCGTGGATTCCCACGTTGTATGACCAATACCGTGTCGTGATACAGGGGTAAGGTGCATGGCTTGGAATACCCTGATTACACACAGAAATCACAATAGCGTGATGCATCAAATGAACAAATCCACAAGGGCCGTGACGAGGGATCGAACCTACGTCCGAGAGAATCCCAGACGCTGCCTTAATCGACTGAGCTACGACATGGTCAAAAGAATTGCAACCAGAAGTTCTACTGAACTTACTTGGAGTTCTACTGAACTCCAAGTACAACTGTTCAGTAGAACTTACTGAGAAGTTCAGTTCAGTAGAGTAGAAGAAGTTCAGTAGAACTTCTGGTCGCAATTCTTTTCACCATGTCGTAGCTTAGTCGACGTAGGTTCGAACCCTCGTCACGGCCCTTGTGGATTTAATTCAATACCCTGATCGTTGGTTTTGAGTCAATGTAATCATTTTCCAATAATTTTCTGTAGCATTTTCTAGCCCTAGCTAGTTAGATATGTTACTGTGTTATATTGACTTGTGGATTATATAGCCAGAAAGTAACTATAATGCAAGGGTTGACTTGGAGGCATTTAAGGTTGTTGAAAGTTCTGTGCGCGTGCGTGTGTCCACAGAACAATAGTACTGTAAGTATAACTCGGCGACCATCTACATGACCAGGAGACCTAGGTCCTTTGAGTTCCAATGTTACAAGCTGGGGGGGGGGGGTGATAAGGCAGATATAGTGTATTTAATGAGAATTAGCAAGAAAACTTCCACCTATGAATTATAGGCAAGGCCTGGCCCCAAGGGAACTTAAACCCCCTAAAATACAATAAATGTACTGTGGTCTAGCAGATGACAGTACCTCTCTCAACCAGTTTAAGATAAAAACGAAGCTCTACCTAATAAATTCCCTGTAACCTACCTTACCCCTCTGTTGTCAACCCATGTATTTTTTTTTTTTCAAAACAACGCTGTTTGAATGTAATTTTCTGTATTAATTTGTAATTGTATTTGTGCTGCTTTTTCAACCATGTTCCCTCCTCTTTTACCTCTATTTTTATTTGTTCTCAACACATTTTATTCTTTTTACCCATTAGTTTTAAGCTTTAGTCATTAATGTTTTTCCTGCCCGAAACGCTTTGCGTAATAGTGGCTTTAGGCATTGTATGTACTAGCTCTATCTATTAACCCAACAAACTTTGTAAAATCTCTTTATGTATGTACCTTACCTAAATAAAAATTATTATTATTATTATTATTATTATTATATAACGTATCCCCTACGGTGCGAGGATAAAACTCCAGCTACAACCTAACTCAGGCTCTTATCAATTAATTAGCATTAACATACTACGAGTAACCCAAGTAACATTACTACATACTACGACGTTAAATCCCTGACTACACATAGACATGAGACGAGACGTACAATAGCAAGCTAGTGGCAAAAACTATTCGCTATTGGGCAAAACTCTTGAGCTTTAATCTGGTGTGACAAAAAATCACATCCCTTGCTGGAGTCTGACAAAATAAGAATGGTGGCTCTAATACCACAGAGAAAAAGAATTACTCGACACTAAGAGATTGTTACAAGAATGTAACAACTCTTGTATATATCTCAAAAAAAAAAAAAAAAAGATGCGCCATGACCGCTCCCGTCTGCTTCAAGAATGAAGGCGAAGGTTCTGGGCTGCTAATTTTTAGTTAAGTTCCTTATTGTCTATCGATTAGGTAGTTTTTATGTCAGCCAGTGACACATTTTTTATGCTGAATAAGTAATGATAACCAAATTGAAATAACACTGATTATAGGTGATTTGAGTTACATGTGAAGTTGTGATTTAAATAACTGGTTACCTGTATTTTCCTGTATTTTGTCAGTAATGATCAGCGCTGGGTATTAAATTCATGGTGTCTATTGTCCCATTCCTCTAGACTAGAACAGATAAACTCAGTTTATCTGAGTTTATCAGTTCAGTTTATATTTTTGTTCTTGCATTGACAAAAACCCTGGTTTTCCCTCCTTAAATTATTATTTTCTAGACTTATAAATCAATTCAATTCCTTCCTCAGCCTAAGTTTAAGGTGGGGAGACAGACCAACATATTGTGGAATGGGAAGCGACTGATAACAATAGGCCATAAATAACATCATAGTGTGTGAATGTACTCCAGTACAGTGCAACTGGCTACAGCAAGAATTACTTATAAAGAGATGATGTCTCACCTATCAAGTGATCTTCACTACATGGTGGGGTTTACGACATTGACCGCAAGGAGGTCATGGGAATGTATGAGCACATTCTTGGACTTCGGTGATGTATTTAATGTCTATATGGCATTCTTTAAGGTCCTTGTCCCCAGTCTCTAAACCTTGTAGAGAGTATATTATGTGTTAATAATATACTCGCTCCAAACTGTCATTAGGCACCATCCAGAGTGTTGACGATACCCAGCCCTGACGAACTACAACATGGCCTCTCACTGGACCTCAACCGCTATACTGTCTGCTGTGTGCTGCCTGCAACTTCAACACAGATATGACTTTCACTGCGATTATCTCTGCATTTTTATCTGCTACAGCTTACTGCACCACGATCATTGTTTACTCATCAGTATGTAACTACATAATGTAGGATCTACAGCCTATCCTGCCGACTCTCCGTCGCTGCCAGGGCACTGCTGGTTCTACAGGGACTCCCACGGCAGCTGCTCTTTCATCAGATTCACCTACCACGTTCACTGCATTCTGCTACTCTGTTGACTTCAGCACTTTCCTTGTGCAGTACAGGACCAACAACTGGCGTTTCTGACTCTTCATCGCCGCCAGGACAATTCAGCTCTAACAGTGATTCCCTCGTTGTCCTGACTACGTGCCTACATTACCTCCTATGGTCCTGGAGCCAGATTCATGAAGCAGTTACGCAAGTCCTTACGAACGTATGCACCTTTCCTCAATCTTTGACGGCTTTGGTTACATTTATTAAACAGTTTACAAGCATGAAAACTTGCCAATCAACTGTTATTATTGTTATAAACAGCCTCCTGGTGCTTCCGAGCTCATTAATTGTTTAATAATTGGAAACAAAGCCGCCAAAGATTAAGAATAGATGTAAAGGTTCGTAAGTGCTTGCGTAACTGCTTCGTGAATCTGGCCCCTGGTGCCAGAGCCCATCCGCCCGGATCTAAATGCTCCACCAGAGACCCCTAGCCCCAGGACTCAACAACCGGCACATTCTTCTTTCCTACTACACCGAGCTCGTCCACACGTACTGGTTTAGTACTGGACTGGACCATCACACCATTGCTCACCAGGTTTTACCTGTATGTAATTATCAAAAGAAGGCACCAGGCCGGGAAGGCTATGTAGCACCATCAAATGTGCGCAATAATCAGAGGACGCTAAATATAACTGAGGATGCCAATATGAGAACAGAAACACATAAAGCGAACGATATCAAAAGTATCCGATTCACCAAGAATTCTATCGAGGGACAATTAGTGACCGCGAGGGACGGTCGGGAACAAGACACACGCTCGTCCTGGAAGTCAGAACATTCAACACGGATATGCACGACTGTAAGAAGGACAATGCAGTTTGGACAATAAGGAGCAGGGCGGCGCTCCATTAAGTCTCCATGTGTTAAGCGTGTACGGCCATCTATACTTATTATTTCATTGCAATTGCTTTTATCAAATTTGTGTCCTTTATATAAGGTAATTAATATGATTGTATTTCTGTGTTTTTCTTAAAGAATTTACAATACCAGTACTGTAACACTCTTAGCGACTGACTGTCCTACTTGAAATTTTGGCAGCATATAAGGTAAAGTCTTATTGGTCCAGAAAGGCAACCTCTATACTAAACCTTAATTCCAACATACTATGTACACAGAGAAAACAATAGCGTGATATATCAAATGAACAAATCCCAAGGGCCGTGACGAGGGTTCGAACCTACGCACGGAATGTTCCCAAATGCGCCTTTGTTCACCAACATACTATGTAACATCAGGGGTGCAGTGCCAATTTTATAGGTGCCGGAACTCTGGTGGGCCTGATGAAAGCCTGTCATTTCCTATCCTATTATGACATACAGTACTTTAAATGTAAGTGCTCATAGGCCATTGCTCCCTGCACCTCTCTGAGGGGACCAGGTTCTGACTCGTGATTCTCGGTAAGCATAAGAACTCCTGTGACTGATGATCCCCAACTAATACAGCACATACTGTATCAGTTTGGATAGCATCAGGGAGCCGACGAGGCTCTCCACAGAAAATACTAATCTAAGAGATTTTATGTGTATCGAATATTTGTAATATGCTACAGTACAAAACGATACAACCATTACTTATTATTCCATTACTATATATAATAGAGCTTCCTATTGTTGTGTTGCTAAAATACTGAAGTGTTTCAAGAGGATCCTAAGGAAAATATAACAAATTCTTAAGTACCACAAATGGAGTAAAACATCTTTATCATGGTTCTCTTTAATATCATGAATAAATACACTGATAATAATGACATGTGAGAGGATACATGATTTAAGTCCTCTTGAAAATCTAATAGGCAAAAATGTTCATCTATTGCAATATTTTTCAGGCTGAGGTCATGCAATTACTGTAGTACATATGTCTTCCCATGAAACAAATTTGAAATCAGTGCACCTCTTCCTTAAAAGCAAAAACTCTCATTGATATACCCTATATGAAGTATCAAAATCATGTCTCTTCATATGCTTTCTGTGCAGCTGTCAAGAGTATTTTCCTCTTTATAATTGCATACAAACAGTAAATATACAGAACACACAACATTTTGTTCTAGTTTCCAACCAACACTCATGGCTAGTCAAAACTTTGTCAAAAAAAAAAAAATGTCTTTGCATAAGGTTTGGTTTTGTGTTGCCTAATAACACACGGTGCTGTAGGAATCGACAGTTAATAAGCAAGTACCTGAGAGCAACACTCATGCTGACATATTGCAGGCTATATGCACATTAACAATTTCTTAAATATCCCAAGTTGCGAATAACATACTCTAAATAAATGCATTAACCCTTTACTCTAAAAACAGAGCATGGGTATTCTCTAAAACACTGAGTGCCAATGTCATCTAACATCCTAAATTAATAGCAGGTAATGCTCGTAATATAAACTTGTATAGTTTTGTGACATGCTAAGTGTTACCTCTGTTGTATATGCACCAGCAACTGCGGGCAAAATTGGACATACAATGAGTGCATATAATGTTTTAATACACCTGGAAATGCTGCTTTAGAATAGAGGCAAGTGTGCCAGTACACGGTGAGATGACGTGATATCATGCTTGTGTAGCTCCAGTATAGAGGTAGTTACACTCTCTCTCTCACTTGCACAACTAGCTTACTGACATCTAGTCATTTGTAGGCTATTTATAAAGTGAAAAAGTAGCAGTTTCTGGATTAGATCATTTTTTTGGATCCCGTAATCTGGGAAGGCACGAACGATGAGTTTATGAGAAGTGTAAATACTCATATGCAGAAATATTGAATCCTTCCATTTAAACCAATAAAACAAATTCAAGGTACATAATTTAAAATAACAAAAATTCAAAACAAAGAAGGAACATATTAGAAAATTATCCTTTAAACATGAAAAATCCTCATACATATTCTAAAGACACAATGAGCAAATATTGCTGAATAATAGAAATTTTGAGATCTTGTGAATGTCTGAAGGCTAAGGACAGCACAGAATTTCATTGACACACATGTGTCCACCAATACAAGAAACGTTTGTTCAAGTTCCAAAGGCAAATACAGTAGTAGCAAATATTTGTGAGTAATATTTAGGCATCATTATACAAATACAAAATATATGGCACTACTTCAAAGGGTTGGTGCATGCTCTGTAGCAGTACACCCAAGATACTAACAAACTGTCGTGTAATATAAAGATATCAAAGCGCTACTCATTACTGGAATAGCAGAAAGTAATTGCTATGAATTATTTTACTAGTGATTATGATGCCACTTATTACAACTTACACAGGCACTGGGGGATTTGTCAGTAAAGATATTCCATCCTTCTTCCATTAACCTGAGAAGTAAATGCTTTACTTTTTTCACAATTTTAGCCTCTCTATTTTGACTGCTCCAAGTAATAAGGAATTTACTAATATGCATTAATTTCAGAATTTCTTTCTTTGAAGCAATTTATTATATAGCTTCATTGATACTATCAACATAATTGCAATGATCAAATCACCAATTTTTTTTTGTATATTGAAATCAACTATAAATGTGCTTTGTATTTCACAAGCTAGTAAACACCATCTGAAGCAAAATTTGATGATTAACTAGAAAAGAAGAACCTCAGTTACTAGTTATGTTTGAGACTATTTCTTTTATTAACTAACTTCTCTTATATAGGATTACATGACAATCTTTACTAATACAGTATAAACTTTGTACTCAAACTTGCTCCTGTGCTTACCCTGTTAGTGGGAAGATACAGCCTTGCCAATGTGATCTCTATCACCGATCCTGATAGGTCATTAATCTTATCCATTACACACACATCTAAGAGTTCTGAAGTCTATAACCATGCAACACAAAAGGCTGTACATATTAACTACTCATAATAATAAAAATATTAAACTAAAATCTCATCTACCTATCTAGTGCATGTAAACATATTCCTGCAAATTCATAGCCATATGATACAATATCTTTCCTAAATACTCCAGTTACCAACCACTTCAATATGATTCCTCGGAAAATTAAAACCACAAAATATTCAAGATGGTGTTGAAGAGTTCCGAGTGTTAATTTGACTATTTCATCACTGAAAAATTTGCCATAAAGATGGCAACATTATAACTACTCTAATTCTTACTTAACAGGATGTAAAGGAAACCACCAGGAAAGAATGGAAAAGTGTTACAGTACAGTATAGGGGAGAGGAAGGAGAGGAAAAACTAAAAAGAGGTTTAAAGTTATATAGTGACTTCCAAACTTCCACACTTGGCAGCATCACAGAACTCGAGTACCAACACACTCCAGAAGACAGTACCCACAGCTGTATATTCCTTATATACTAACATATTTTGCCTGAGCTAAGAAATTACACATTTCATTTAAGGAAACAAAACTGTAGGCTGCTTATCAGGTGCTCATAAGTAGAAATATAGAAAAAAACAGGATATAGTTATAAAGACAAAAGCATGGTTTGGAAATAATGGTATTCAAATGGCCTTCAGGATCAGTGCGGCTTAAAAAAAAAAAAAGGGTAAAAATAATAAATGACAAAACTTTTACTCCTCCTACCATGTGTCTTCGTGGGGACAATTGTCAACTTGTCTTGTGCTATAAAGCAATATTAAAAATTTAAATATTTTATATTGAATCCAAGTGACAATGTGGAAGATATCTGTGTTTCAAAATAGTGAAATTGTATAGTTATTTATAAAGGGCATATATTGTAATTAATTATGATATCTTTCATAAATTATAAAAGAAACAAGTTAATATAACTAAAAAAATATACATACCAGTATATATATATATATATATATATATATATATATATATATATATGTCATACCTAGTAGCCAGAACGCACTTCTCAGCCTACTATGCAAGGCCCGATTTGCCTAATAAGCCAAGTTTTCCTGAATTAATATATTTTCTCTAATTTTTTTCTTATAAAATGATAAAGCTACCCATTTCATTATGTATGAGATCCATTTTTTTTATTGGAGTTAAAATTAACGTAGATATATGACCGAACCTAACCAACCCTACCTAACCTAACCTAACCTATCTTTATAGGTTAGGTTAGGTTAGGTAGCTGAAAAAGTTAGGTTAGGTTACGTTAGGTAGTCGAAAAACAATTCATGAAAACTTGGCTTATTAGACAAATCGGGCCTTGCATAGTAGGCAGAGAAGTGCGTTCTGGCTACTAGGTACGACATATATATATATATATATATATATATATATATATATATATATATATATATATATATTTATATATATATATATATATAAATATATATATATATATATATATATATATATATATATATATATATATATATATATATATATATATATATATATGTCGTACCTAATAGCCAGAACGCACTTCTCAGCCTAGTATTCAAGGCCCGATTTGCCTAATAAGCCAAGTTTTCATGAATTAATGTTTTTTCGTCTACCTAACCTACCTAACCTAACCTAACCTAGCTTTTTTTGGCTACCTAACCTAACCTTACCTATAAATATAGGCTAGGTTAGGTTAGGTAGGGTTGGTTAGGTTCGGTCATATATCTACGTTAATTTTAACTCCAATAAAAAAAGTTGATCTCATATATAATGAAATGGGTAGCTTTATCATTTCATAAGAAAAAAATTAGAGAAAATATATTAATTCAGGAAAACTTGGCTTATTAGGCAAATCGGGCCTTGCATAGTAGGCTGAGAAGTGCGTTCTGGCTACTAGGTACGACATATATATATATATATATATATATATATATATATATATATATATATATATATATATATATATATATATATATATATATATATATATATATATATATATATATATATATAGTGACTAAACTATATATATATATTACTGTATCCTATCTACTATGTAGTCATTATACAAAATATACATAAAACTGTATACACTAGTAGTTACTGAACACAAAATAAAATATATAAAGGGGCAAAGGAATGCATCTATTTCAAATTATGGTCTTGATTATATGACAACTGAAACTTCTTGACAGGCTGACATCATGATTATTTTCAATTATTGATTTAAGGCAACAAAAAATTCATGCACTTTCATTTTTAACAGAAAATCTTTAACATGAGCTAATCCTATTCACCTCACCATTTAAAAAAAAAAGTCTCTAGATATCATGATTAAATAATACTTCAACTTCAAATTACAAAATTTTAACCAGAAAATAAAGCAAACCAGAAAATACACTGCACCTGTTATGAGGCACACTAGTTAACACACATTTAAAACTCCAGTTGCTTACAAAAAAAATATTTCATGGCGGTATTTAAAACAAAACATTCAAATTTATTGAATTTCCAAACAGCTTTCAAAGTCAAAGTAACATGTACATATGCCCTGAGTTTACTGACATATCGCTACTGGCTGGTACATTGCATACCACTCGTAATACAAAATGTTTGGCTAAACAACACAACACAAAGTTTTCCTAATGCATATGAACAATGCTTGTGCATTTATTTCATATCAGAAACTCAATTTCAGTTAAAATTTATCTATTTCATTTTTCTCTCCAAAACATGTGATTCATTATTTACTTTCAAGAAAACAACAAGCAAAAAGAATAAATACAATCCATCATTATCATTCTGAACCTGAAATAACACATACATGACACAAACAAAATCTTATAATACAATAATACATTAACATTCTACTAAATTATAATATGTATACAAGTACTGTATATAAAAAGCACACAACAGCTGGCAGTGAGAGCCAAGCTTCATCTTGGCTAAACAAATATCATATACGAGGGACGGTGGATGTTTGGGGAACAAAGAATCTGAATTAGCAGATGACCATCATGGAGAGAATGCCATTGCTGAATCAGCCATCCCTTTACTTATGATGATGCTGGTTGCTAACGAACCAGCTGAATTTTCAAATATAGCTGATTGAGCTTGATATGTTTTTTTCTGATTGAAGGAGTACAGTACTGTACTCAAAATCTGTTAGTAATATAACACCTGTGCTATAGTATTAGATAATTAACTGCTTAACAGAATATAGGTCACATAGATTTAAATTTTGATTCAATGAAGCAAGCAGCCAATAACCTGCTCCCATTATACAACTAACCAGGTAATGACCAGTTTACTTCTTGAAGAACAGATGAAATTATGATGCTATATACTGGTATAGCCATCTTAACCATGAGGATTTCTACTTTTACCAATTCATTTTAATTGTTTCTTATGATATGCTTGGCAAACAGATGATCATTATAATCACCCAACCTCTCACACCAACTGAGAGGCGAGTGGACAATCATCTGGCTAGCTAATGAGCTCAATTGATGGACAATCTACTTTTTCCAAGATCCTTTACAAACACATCCACCTAGACTACTATGTACTTTCTCTTTTTACTCGATACAATTAAAATTAGGAAACAACATATCTGAGAGTAAATTTACCTTCACAATATATTTAAAGAGCTACAAAATTTGGTGGTAAGTAAGAAACAGTCAATACACACAGTTAAAGTCACTTCATTATTTCTTGTCCATGTTAAAATAGCCTAACGTTTTTTTCTTATTTTTAGGAACGCTAACAATATACCGTGTTCTTTTTTGTTAATAAATATTAAATTGTTTAATTTATATATAAACAAAGAAAATATGATTGGCTTTAATAAGTATAAGAATGTGCCCAATATGTGTGTGTAGACATTATTAAGAAAGGCAGCATATATTTTTGTGCCCAATATGTGTGTGTAGACATTATTAAAAAAGGCAGCATATATTTTATGTTCACTGACAATAAAGGAGAGAAAGTTCAATGAAAATAAAATGGCACAGAGTGAGAAACAACTGTTTTCATTTTAATTTTCCTTATAGACAACCTCAAATACAATTTTGTAATAGTTTAACATACACTCTACATGAACTAAAAACTTAGGTTTAGTATGAGTTCAGGTAAATAACATGTTCCAGGACAAATTTTACTCTAGCTCTCTATAATAATCCGAAGAATGACATGAAACTTAAAAAATTAAATGCAACTTTTTTGAGAAAGGATTTCAATAACCATCTTCTATATAAATACTGCAGGCCAATGACCAATATGATATTAAACCTTGTGCTGCGAGACCTGGAATATTAAGGCCTTTGGATGGACTGAATTTTGTGTAGGTTATTATTTGTTTCAGCCACATTTTTATGACTTTCTCTCTTGTTATTGTTGGCAAATTAGCCATATGGAAATAGAAATATTAAGTTCTAACAAGTGGCAGGCAGCTTACAGCAGTGAGATGCTTGACCCTTGGAGGGCACTACTGTTAAATGCCAATATCCCTGTGACACATACAAAAAATTGTAGAGGGTCTGAAAAAATAATTTTGTCTCTAGGCATCATTAAGTAGCTTTCAGGAAATCCAAGTAAAATGTCTCTACCCCTTGTGGTTTAGCTGTAGTGGCCTGAAGAATTTGTATTTTTTTGGGAAGACATGAGCTGAAGCCTATATATAAGCCTAAATCTTAAAATTACACATAGCACTCCTTTTTACCTGAAATATATACATAGTGATCACTTATTTGTTGTTGTTAAAAGTTTAGTGTTTTCTCTATGGCTGCCCTAAATGTTCAGATACTGAATGGTGGTGTCAAAAATGATATTTTTTTTTTTTTATAAAGGCCCTAGAAGGAAAGTGAGAGACTCAGGATTTATTTTCAAGATGGGGTATGGTTATTGGAGGCCTGAGGAAGCAAATGTGGGCCCTGTGTATGTGCAGGACTATTTTAAATATATTAAATTAAATAAATCATATATATATGATGTACATCCTCCAGGCAGTTAGACCAAAATCCTATATATGATGTGTGCCCTCCAAGGATTAAGGGTTACCACTGCCATCTATAGATGGCTTTCGAGCCCAACTGAGTTAATGAAAAAATTCTATTTTCTTTAGTACTAACATAACATAAAAAATAATTTATTATAATACAGAATAAATGAAATCTAGATATTTATCAACAAGTCAATGAGTAATTATTTTGTAGTAAATAGTAATAAAATACTATAGTGATTTCTAATATTAGAGAATATATTTGATTTACAATATACAGTACAATAATTTCAATGTAATGAAGAGTGTAAAAAGTGTCACAGCATAGATAAATACACAGTCTTGGCCACATACAGCTGGCAGTGGCAAAAGTTGGCTTCAGAGCACAACTTTGTGAATGTGCCAGAAAAACACTAGGTCAGGAATTTTTATTTACTATTTATCCCCTTCTTTACATATATAACTTTCCATTAATTCTATAGGAAACAAAATATTAAATAAATATACATTTGTTTGCACGTACAGTACAGGAAGGACTTCTGAAATTATAGTTGCAGTCTAAGATTTAATGAAAACAAATATGCATACCATTTAGGAACCAAAATATCCACATTAGAAGACCTAAATGAGCTATAATTATAAAAACTCATAATAAAGTAATACATAGAGTAAACCCCCACTTTTCACAGTTTTGGTATGTGTAATTTTGCAGAATATCTTTTAATACAAAATTTTTAGTCAAAAGGAATGGCTAACAGATTTATGAGTTGGTATGATTATTTAACATGATTTAGTAGTAAAAATACTGTATATAAAAATTAAAAGAAATGTTGGAAAGATGACTGCTCTAGGACAAGCAGGAAAAGCCTAACAATGCTTGTGTCTCCAACAATGGTAAACCAGTGTCCTTACCTTTGAGTATACACCAACTAGGGTAATCCATCTTTATAGTATAAGCCCTCCAAGGTAGAGATAGAAAATAATGTATATAACGAGAAAATCAGTAAGGGTCACGAGGTGGCTTCAAACCTATGCTCTTGGTACTCTCAAGCACATGCCTTAGACCACTACACCACGACATGGTCAAAAGAAATGCTATCTGGGATTGAACCCGAATCCTCTAGGGGTCCCGAAGCCTCAACTGAAGCCAAGCCAGGGGTTTTCATGTATTGCCCCCATGTACTCTGGCTGTGGTCTGGGAGATCACCTCGAACTCTTCTTTTCAAATACACTTGTCCTATTGATGTTCTCATTGATACATCATAATAATGTAATTTCTTTGTGCAATGTATATAATACCACACACATCACTGGCAAGTGTTTGAAGGTTTATTAAGCAGTACATTTGTGACTGGAAAGAAACAGATGTAATGAACATTGCAAGAAATAGCAAGTGTATTAAATGCAGGGTGTATTGTAATAGAAGGTGGCAGAAGTACTTAGTAATAATGTTCCAGTAGGTGTTATAGTGAGATAAAAGTGGAATTTTAGGTCTGTGGAACACATCTTTTTTTTAACCTTATATCTCAAAGTTTGATGTTTGCAAAGTTTTTTGCAAAGATATTTGCATTTTCAAAAACACATCCCAGGCAAAAAATGAGGCGTTACTGTATGTTCCTTATTTATGATCTCTGCACGACAACACAAGTCCCCTAAGCTAAATAACGTTGATATCATCTTCAAATTCATTTGAATTCATACTTTCTAAACAATAATACTAGTAACACATACATACCTACATACACAAAAAGTATCAAAATATTGTTAAATTTGTCTTCAGCCAATAGCTAAAACATTAATTAAAAATGTTGAAATATTGTTTACTGTAACTCAACACTGAGTTACAGTACTAATGTTAAACTCATATTATACAAGATATGTAATTAACTTTTACAACTCAACCACAACTGTACCATGTCAAGTTAAAAATATAATTTAATAATCTCCTAAGTTAACAAGCATTATTTAAATGGGGTAATCACAAATCATAAAAAATTGAACTTCCTTTAAAAAGTTTATTTTCCTTAAAGTAGCATACATATGCAAAGAGCTCTTATAAAAATACTGAGAGAAAAATCATCTGGTATTTCAATAACTAGCAGAAGACACAAATCTGACAGGATTGCATTAAAATAGCCTTTTTAATAATGAATGAGCACATCCTTATAAGAAATTTAAATGTTTTTGTGTTTTTTCTTGAGAACAGCATCTAATTGTTACAGTATTATGATATAGTTTGAATAAACATTAAACTAAGAGAATGAAATGTGTTTTCCTTAAATGTCCCTCCAGACACCTTTGTTACTGTACTGGCATTACTGACACTGGCTGTCCCTGCGGTGACTAAGGCTGTTACACAGCAGTGGGAGCAACACGTGGGGGACCTGACGGTGTCACTGTGGCTCCTGGCAGTGATGCTAGCACCTGTAAACATAAATCACTTCAATAAAACACTCTCTATCCATCTATCAGTAATTTGTCTATAAATATACTCACCATATATCAAAACATCAAAGCAGGAAACCACCTACAAAACACATTCAAATCACACTACTGAAAGAAAAAAGCAATGTAAAAGATTTAGGAGCAATCATGTCAGAAGACATTACTTTTAAAAAAAACAACAAAGTTGTTGTCAAAACCGCAAAAAAAATGTCAGGTTGGATAACAATAATCTTCCAAACAAGAGACGCAACATCGATGATGATACTTTTCAAGACATCGGTGCTCTCTACAGTGGAATACTGTTGCACACTAACAGCCCCATTCAAACCTGGGAAAATGGTTGACCTGGAGAGCGTGCAAAGATCCTTTAACATTAGAATCTACTCACTAAAACATCTAAATTACTGGGACCCCTATCAATTTTAAATCTATTCCCTAAAGCACAGGCAGGAAAGATACATAATTATTTACACTTGGAAAATATTAAAAGGACAAGTTTCAAATATGCACACAGAAATAACACATGATACCAGAAGGCATGGCCGGATGTGGAAAATATCCACCACTGAAAAGAAGAGGTGCAATAGGCATGCTGCAAGAGAACAACATCAAAGGCCCAAGACTTTAAAACACTCTTTCCCTACATATACGAGGCATGACTGGTCAACCTCTCGCAGTGATCAAAAGGGAACTCGACAAACACCTGATTAACCAGTTTGTGACTCTTTATGTCAGGCTGTGAGCAGCCGCATCAAAAAGCCTAGTTGATCAGACCAGTAACCAGGAGGCCTGGTCAGAGACAAGGCTGTGGGGATACTGATCTTCAGAATATTCAACAAGTAGTCAACCATGCAACACAAAAATAACGTGTAAATATAGAAAACATTTTGCAGCTAATTAAAAATGCATGTGCACTACACCACAATGTTGGATATAAAAATCATGTATCCACTGTAATACCTGCTGGTTGTAGTGATGATATTACATTTCTACATAAGAATCAAGATGTCTCAAAGAAACAAGCAGTCCCTACAATAATTAACAGTTTGGAACAGACAAGCCGTGTCCACTGAATATTTTACATGCAACACATATTCTAATTATTTTATAAGCTAAAAATGATAAAATGAAAATGAAAATAGACTATTTCACCTGTCGAGTTTATTTCGTTTCATATCTAAAGCCTGCATAAGCTGACTTCAGTAGTGAAGCATACTACAGGAAATAAACCAAAGAATTTCACTGTACATAAAGGCTGTATATTAGGGGTTCTGAAAGACATAGTGTACCTTAGTAATGTCAACACCAGTAAGGGCATGGACAGCTGGGGGAAGCTCACCACACATCTTGGTAATGGCATTGCTCATGGTATCCCCTCCACCAACCATCACAATTTCCTCAGTCTTGGCCAATGGAGCAGCAATTTCAGCAGCAATCTGAAAATTAATTGTAAGAAATATGTTGTATTTTTGTTTGAATGGAGTGAAAGATCCATGCAGCTGCAGTGCAAACACCATATAATGAAGAAGAATCAGAAACAGCACAATATGCACAATTATTTTAAGGTCAGAGATGAGTTCAAGTATTCCAAAAGATACAAAAAATAAAAACATATATGTACTTTATATATTTTGTGACAAAATAATTGATTATCACTTAAGACATATAAGCACCATAATATATACTTCTGAATTACTGTCGATTACAGGTACATAATTTTATATCTTTTAAGAAACACTTAAAAATGCACTTAAATTATAAATATATAGTCAATGCTCAATGCTACATGGCCTTATATTAAATGCATTGTTTCTATGTAATAACAGAAATTCAGGCTTTATTGTAAAATAAAAAGCTATTTTCTGAGCTAGACCATCAGATGCTCCCAAAGAAAAAGCCCACCCAGATCATAAAAAGATGGCAAGTCATAAGTGGGTGACATTCTGCCCTGCCACAATAGGAACTTTTTAAAATATTTGTTTGGTCATACTACTGCTAGGGAGGTACTGGAGAAATGCTCAGTCCAGCCTAGGACCTGTGCAAGTCTTGCACAGGTCCTTTCACAATCTTGCACATCACCAGTTTGTCCATCTGTTCACTACCCTGTACCACCAACAGATAGTAGCACCCATGAAACACACCTGTGTTCCAAGTTTGAAACCCAGTCATATTCTAACTGACCAAAATAAAGATACTTGGTACACAAAGAGATCAGAAATGAAGGTCCAAGCTATGCTGAATGGGTGAAGGTAACCCATGACCGAAATAAACTAAATAAAAACAAATCCCAGGGAGCCTTAAAGAGCTAGGTTAAACCTAGACCTTGAGGAGTAAACAAACAGCTCACCCTTAAACAGAGCAAACGGAACTGGAACAGAGAAGGAAAATTTGGATTGCCAGGCAGTTACATTAAGAAACAAAAACTTGTCTATACTGTATATGCACAAGAAGTCTTCTAAATATATAAAGTATGAGCCTATTTTACAGTAAAACAAAGCTTTTGATAATGAAAACAAGGCACTTAACTGAATCCAGTCTTAAGCTTATCAAACTATCATGAAAATCAAACAGGAAAAATGTGATTAGGCTCCAAGGAAGGGGAGCCCAGGTGTTAATGTAGATGTTGCCATCTGATGGAGGAAAGGGGTAGCCTTCAAGTGGAAAAATTGATACTACGTAGTGGAATTTGTAAGGCCAAGTAGGAGCCTGGAAAGGCTTTGAATATTTATGAATGAACTTTCTGTAATAACTATTGGAAGGACTAAGATCTTCTCCACTGCCATCCTAAAACCAATATAACCCAGTGGAACACTTAAAAAATATCCATGTTGCAATTTTGTCAATTATCATTCTCCCCTGACTATCATGGTCCATTCCTTTGGTGCCAGGATGGATCTTACCTTAGGATGAAGGAGAGTGGAACAACTCTATGAAAGATCATAAATTTATGCAATGCAGTGAAACTGATATAATGCTATTAAAGCACAGCAGCAAGTCAACAAAAAGTAAGGCAGAAATAGCTGATGTTTTGGGTGGTTATGTTTCTGTATTCATATTTGGGCGATCTTTAAATTAGTATTATGAAGTACTGTACAGTACAGTACTTTGTTAATTGAATTTAAAGCACTTTGCAGACTGTAAGTGAAACAAATATTAATACTGTACCAGTGGCCACAACCCAAATCAGCACTTCTGGTTCATTGTTATCCACAACAAATTTGAGCATATTTTTAATCAACATAAATTTTGACAGTGGAATGAATCAATGTTATTAAAAAAAAATACATCATTTGATAATAAACAGGGTTTCCAGTAATGTGTATCTGTTGTATCAAGTGTCCAATGTATACAATACCTGCTCTCTTTTCATGACATTTTTTTTCTTGCAGGACTAGGATGTAAAATTACGCACAAGCCTGTGTTGATCTTATGTCTAAAGACTATATCCACGGGGACTCCACGGACTCCACGGTGAGTCCCACCTCAGTTTCAATACAAATAATTTTATTTCTCACACATAAATATTGACACATGTGACGATCATGCCATTCAGTTTAAAAAATGACCCTCAATCATTTATCAATATAATTATTAATTTGAATAATGCATGCTAAAATAACTATAGCAGTATGCTAGTTGTTTACACATGTACGAGAATAAAAGTTTACCTAGAGCATATATAATACTGTACTGTACTTCAAGAAAATTATACTATTCAATGTATAGTATACTATATTATGATAAACTTTAATTTGTAAGATGATTATGGTACTTAGTAATACAGTAAGTATACATGAATGCTAGGATATATATACACATTACAGCATATACTGTACATAAAATAACATTGTGTTTTTTCACCAAAACCTGGGGAGCAAAATCTAGAGAGGCTGCTGACCCATGGCAGAAATATCTCATCATTATAAACTCTATTTACACGTGGAATAGAGGTGAGCTTTCACACTGCAAAAATTATAACCAGTTTGACAAGCATCCCACGGCAACAGCAGAGAAGTGGTCGACGGTACGGTGATGGGAATGAATCTCAGTGTATATTAGACAGCAAGCAGTTCATGCTGTTTAAAATAATGCATGAAAACAAGTTCTTGAATATACCATATGCATAAAACTTATAAAAGACTATGAATTACTACAATATGCTACAAATGCTTAATAAATAAATTTAAAAACTTTTTCAGATTTGTGAAAACATTTTGCATAATTCTGAACTTGGATATCGTTTACTAATTACGAGGCAACGTTTATCAATTACAAATTACAAATCTGAGCACAATATTATTATTAGACAGTATTTGATAATACACAGTTTAATGTATCAAGTGGCATCCACGGAGATGAAGGCTTGATATGGCTACTTTGTGTGCATTATTCTCACTTATAGACAATACTTAAACTATACCATACAGTATAAAGAACACTTTTATAAGCTGTCTTTTTATAAAACTTGGTTACACTGCTCAATACAATAAATTATGCACATCAAGAATTACTGTGCACATAGTGGGCCAGGAGTTGGAGATCATTTTGACAAATGCATAGCAGGCAAAGGATAATTATTAGGCTTATTGAGATCCCCCTATCTGTGGTCACTCAATTAGCTACTGGTCAGACTCAGTGGAGCTTAATCTAGGTGATTAACTGAAAATAGCCTCAGAGCAGTTCTTGGGCATGAGTATTGAAGACATCAAGGGCACCATCCTCATGACACTTGAGGGCCACCTCAGAGTAATTCTTGGTGGATTTTCAAAATTTTTTTGGTGGATTTTCAAGAGCAATTTTTTCAAAATTCAAATTCAAATTCAAAATCTCAATTAGTATCAAGTTTTAGTCTTAAGTGTTTTTCCTGCCCGAAACGCTTTGCGTAACAGTGGCTTTAGGCATTGTATGTACTAGCTCTATCTATAAATCCATCAATGTTTGTATCACACCTTGTATGTATGTACTTTACCTGAATAAACATTTGAATTTTTTTGAATTTGAATTTTTTATTCATGCAGCTCTATTAAATATTTATCATTAGATTAAACAATTAGACAAACTCATTTAGCAGCCTGCATGTTGCTCCCTCCGTAACATCATTGGCTGTTGAGGTTGTGGCAAGGACTTGTAGTGCATCTTGATTTGTCTTTATTTATTCGTGCATGTTGAGTTGCATTTATTCATGCATTTGTCATTATTTATTAAGGTATCTTGATTTTGCCAATGAAACATGATAATTTAGTCAGTGGAAAATAATCTGTACCACAAAATAATGATGTATCTTAAAGCACTGTACTGTACAAAAGATCTGTATGCTTCCTCTTGCATTTGCTGCTATAGGGAGCACTGACTCAACTACTTTAACACTGCAGACCTTTGATATTTCCACTCTCTCCCTGTCTCTGTCTCTGTCTCTGTTTCTGCCTCTCTCTCTGTCTCTGTCTCTCTCTCTCTCGATTTGATATTCCGTTTTGGTTTTGTGTGATTTGCAACATAACCTACGGTACTTTTATATTTTCTCCCTTCATAGTTTTTATTAAAAAATTTACAAATTGTATTTATTAACTTAAAATTAGAATGAACAGCTGCAACAAACACCACAGGACCCAGTGAAACTTACAACATCCACTTGATAACTGTGATAACCATTGTTTACATGCGTCATGATCCACTTGATAACTGTGACAACTGTTGTTTACATGCGTCATGATCCACTTGATAACCATGATAACCGTTGTTTACATGCATCTTGATCCACTTGATAACTGTGATAACTGTTGTTAACATGCATCATGATCCACTTGATAACTGTGATAACTGTTGTTTACATGTGTCATGATCCACTTGTTAACCGTGATAACTGTTGTTTACATGCATCTTGATCCACTTGATAACCGTGATAACTGTTGTTTACATGTGTCATGATCCACTTGATAACTGTGATAACTTGTTTACATGCATCTTGATCCACTTGTTAACTATGATAACTGTTGTTTACATGGATGCATCATGATTTTTTTTTATTTATATATACAAGAGTACTTAAAATCTTGTACAGCCACTAGCACGCATAGCATTTTGGGCAAGTCCTTAATCCTAATATTCCCAGGAATATGACCTGCAAAATCACTTAACAGAGGCTACAGTTATGGATTGATACCCAATAAATCCTCCCCGGCCAGGATACGAACCCAGGCCAAAGTGCTCGCGAAACGCCAGGCGAGTGTCTTACCACTACGCCACAGAGACTGTTATTTACTTGATAACTGTTGTTTACATGAATGCATCATGATTTATTTGATAACTATGATAACTATTGTTCACATAGTCACATGGATGCAACATGATTCACTCAATAACTGTGATAACTGTTGTTTACATGGATGTAACATGATTCACTGATAACTGTAATAACTATTGTTTGCATGGATGTAACATGATCCACTGATAACCATAATAACTATTGTTTACATGGATGCAGCATGAACCATTCACCAATACTGTACTAAAGACTAAGGATTCCCTTGGAATAGCTGATGCAGTATATTATAATATATATATATATATATATATATATATATATATATATATATATATATATATATATATATATATATATATATATATATATATATATATATATATATATATATATATATATATATATATATATATATATGTATATATATATATATATATATATATATATATATATATATATATATATATATATATATATATATATATATATATATATATATATATATATATATATATAATTCTTTTTTAAGTTTGATTCTGTTTATCAAAATCTAATTTAAAAAAAGAAACATTGTTACAAAAGATAACAAGCACAAATATGATGAAGAGTGCCGCGTGCATGCTGCTATGAAATGAGGATAAGAACATGGTACAGTACATAAACAAAACATGAACAAACTGATAGACTGTTGCATTACTTTACGACAAGTCACAGTAGATCTTGCTGAAAGCACACTAGAGAGGATTAATGTTACAAATTTAAAATGATTACGTAATTTACTTACACTGTACAATTCAATTACTTGTCCATGTGTACAATTCAATTACTTGGTCAAATGATCAGTTTGTTTGTTTAGTTACTGATCACTCTAAATACAATCTACTATACACTATTAATATATTCAGTCATTCATAATTTAACAAAAATTGAATGCAATTCATTAAATAAATTACCTGAGGCAAGCTGTCCAACACCATGGACATAATTGCAGCTTCTCCATATTGTTTATAGGCCAAAGCCTTCAGTTTCATGCTCTCCGCTTCAGCCTTGCCCACCGCTTCCACACTATAGGCCTCCGCCTCACCGATGCGCCTTATCCTCTCGGCCTCGGCCCTGGCTGCTTCCACAGTCTACAAACAAATAAGAAATTACAAAAGCTAAATACTAATTTGCATATCATTATTACACCATTTTTTACTTTCATTGTTACAAAATGAAATATATACACAGTATAAAAGGTAATATTAAAATATCTATTACCAGCAATTCTTTGCAATGCTTCTTAAATAGTAACTAATCTAATCCTACATCTGCCTTATACGATAACTTCTATATGGAAACTCACTTTACATGCCTGTGCTTTCATACTATAATTTTTCTTTCACCTGCACACCTCTACGTTATCTAGATGATTTTAATGAGTACTTATGTAGTGGTCTCTACTTTCTAGAATTTATTTATTTATTTATTTATTTATTTATGCATATACAAGAATGTACATAAGGAATGTGAGGATACAAATATGGTAATTACAGTCTTGTAAAGCCACTAGCACGCGCAGCGTTTCGGGCAGGTCCTTAATCTAAGAAAATTTTAAGGAGGTAAATACTTGAAAAGTTTATAGACAAAAAAATGAAAACAGATTACATGGAATGAAAAAAAAGAAGATGAGAGAAAAATATAGGTACAGTATATTAAAGCACATAGATAGCTATGATTGATTGCAATGACAGCTTAAAATGGTAGTTGACAACAAATTGGTAGGCACAATACAGCAGAAACAATATATGATTGATTGCAATAAATGTTTATTTATAATTTATATGTTTAGTACAAGCATGTGTACATGGTGACTAATAATTTACCTGCATATATCTACCTCATGTAACAGTTTTAATATAACAACATGAACCTTACCTGTGTACGTTTGCCTTGTGCTATGGTTTCTACACGGTAACTCTCGGCCTCAGCAGGCAGGCGAACTGTGGCCATTAACTCCTTCTCCTTTCTTTTGATTTCTTGCTCTTCAACCTAAACTCAGGAATAGATATAATAAAATAAAATAGATTTACTGTATATTCAACTGCATGAAGGCAATCAAGAATGAATCATTGGGATGGCATAACTGGAAACATTTATTTATAAATATATACATTTTACTACAGTACTATATTATGCATGAAGAGAGATATCTATTGGTCATCCAATAAGGTCAGCAGACTTCTAGACTGTACTACTGCTAGACATTGGCTCGGCTACAAGTACCTTTGGTAGTTTGCAACACCTGCTGAAGTAGATCTAACCAAATGAGTTCTATCAGCAGAGCTATTCACATACCTTCCATTACTATGTAACTGAATGAGAAAAAATTGCAAAATTCAAAGATAACTATTCCAAATGTTCAAGAAACATTTAAGTATTTCATTCAAATGATGTACTGTACTACCAGAAAGCTTAGCCAAATATCCAAAGCTTGCTTACTGCAGATAGTGTATGCACATGGCTAAACTTTCCACAACTGCCCATTGGATGAGTGTTGGGTACATGATTAGTAATTACGTAACTGGCTCACCACAGATGTAAATTGCTCGGCTTAGAGACTTGTGTGTGCCAGTTCTTGAACAACTTATATATAAGATGATGATAATATAATAAGATAATGTTTATTCATGTAAAAGTACATACTGTACATTCAAAATGAGTTACAAACAGAATGTTAGATTCTAGATAGAGCTAGTACATATTATACCTTAAGCTACTAATACGCACAGCATTTCAGGCAAGGTGTGGGAAAAACCCTTAACACTTTGGCGCTTTGGGCCCACGAGCGCCACACTACCCCAGATGGCGTTTGGCATTTTACGGGAGTGCGCGGTAATTCTGAAAAGTGTATACTCTTTTCAACTTTGTCACCTCAATTCTCACCCTAAGATATTAAATTTGGTATCAATGTGTTCGCATTAGAATTATCTAGAGGCTTAAATGAATGTAAACTCCAAAAGCTCGGCTTACCACCCGCAGCAAACAGAGAAAGTGAGAACGAGTTACCCGGGAGCGTGCAAGATCAATAAAATGTGTACATTTTTCACTTTGGTTACCTCAATTCTGGTCCTAGGTCTTTCATTTTGGTATCAATGTGTTTGCAATAGAATTCCCAACAGGGGTATATGCATATAATGTCAAAAACCGTAGCACTCTCCACCCGCCGACGTGATGAAAGCAGGCCACGGTTACTCAGAAGAGAGCTCCAGGCCTTCCATTAGAGAGCGCAGTAATACTGAGAAGTGTATACTCTTTTCAACTTTGTCACCTCAATTCTCGTCATAGGTTTTTCAATTTGGTATGAATGTGCTCACAATAGAATTCTCTAGAGGTGTAAATGCATATAAACTCCAAAAACCCGGCTTACCACTCGCAGCAATCAGAAAGTGAGAGCGAGTTATCCAGGATCGCGCAAGAGCAATAAAATGTGTACATTCTTTTCATTTTGGTCACCTCAATTCTCGTCCTAGGTCTTTCATTTTGGTATCATTGTGTTCGCAATAGAATTCTCTAGAGGCATAAATGCATCTAAAGTCCAAAAGCCTGCCTTAGCACCCACAGCAAACAGAGAAAATGACAGCGCGTCACTTACAAGACATTGTAAGTGACTATACAAGACATTTAGCTCAATATAGATAGATTAATTTAAGACATGAATAAATTATAGTTTTAGCAAAATGTTTACCTCAATCTGCTTTCTCCTCTCCACAACTTCAATAGCAATTTCCTCATTTCTGATTTTCTGTCGTGTTTTCGCTGACTGGAGTTCGTAAGCCAACTGGGCTTCTGCTTTCTGAAAAATTAAAATTAAATAAAAACTTGGCCAATAATACCCTTTAAAATCATGCAAGGGCCCATCAACTGTAGAAATAAGTAATTATGTAATTAATGTAATATTTGTAATTAATTACATACAGTACTAAATGCAATAAATATAACCAAATACATATGTGCCTATAGAGAGGCATGTAAAGTACAGTATGTAGCATATACAATGAAAAAGTGATAAGAAGAATATCCTAAATGATTGCCTGATTACATAACAGTGTTATGTAAAATAAGACAATGATAGATACATGGTGCATCACCATAATGAGATGTAACAAACTTAAAGTTACGTTATGAGAAAGGACAATGACTGATGAGAATAAAAGGAGAATTGATAGTGATCTTGGTTTAAGAGACAGCAAAGAGATGAATCTTAATATCAGTGCAGTAACCTCAAACAAGACATTTAATTGAAATTACTGTATATGAATTGGCCCCCTAGACTAATATAATATTTATGAGGAAATGTCAAGTTCAATAAACTTACCGCAGTATTAATTTCTCGGTCAAACTGGGCCTTTTGTAGTTTGTACATTCTAGCGTTGTCTTCAATTTTTGTGTCTGTGTTGTACTTTACATCCATTGCTGTTTTTTCAGCTTCAGCTTCCTATAATCAAAATAGTTTAATATACAGTATACAAATTACACCAAAAACCAATAAAATATACAACTCAATGAACAAAGATTATGTTGGATGTTATCTTAATTAATAACACTTTATACAATGCTACACAGAACAATATAATGATGTATCCTTACTCTGATTGTACTGTACAGTAACTATATTTCCATATTAAGCATTAAATCTTGTATGCAGGGCATAGTATATCAATGTTTAAATCATAAATTCAACTATTTTAAGCACAGAAAATGTCAACACCCCATTGACAAAAGCTTTAATTAATTTGTATTAAACTATCTTTTTTGTTGTTCTTATTTTCTACATTTTGCTCCGCATTCTTGCTTTATACAATCCATAGAGACCCAAATCATCCCAGAACTAAGCAATTTTAAATACTAAGACAACATGCCTTCAATACAAGAATAATAACTCAAACACTGCAGATACTTGACTGATTAGAAAACTTATACCATGATCATTTTTTCACTGTGAACAGTGCTACACAAATTAAAGACAACTTCAAGTTTATTTAAAAGCAATTTTTCAGAAAAGAATGCCAATTACTGTTTCAAGAGAGCAACACATCTGATGCTACAACAGCACTCAACTCAAAAATGCAACAGAGAAAATTCAGTACAGTATGGTGAGATGTTCGTGATACGAAGGCTTTCTTTACCCTTCAAGGCCACTATTAACACTGGCTTTCAAGTGAATTGAGGTAAAATACAGGGTAACCAACAAAAAAGACAAGAGGAATAAAGCTCCCTCTTTATTTGGGAGTGTGACGAACGTACCCTGATGCCAGCATCCCTGTTGGCCTGAGCCACACCAATGTCAGCATCTCTCTTGACTGCTGCAGTCTGAGACTTGCCCAGGGATGACAAGTACTCCACTCGATCATACACATCCTGAATGTTTAATGTTTTGTTGAACATTACTTACTACATAACTTTTCAGTAGACTTAGTCAAAATTGTTAAACTACTGTACTAAATCCTGTTACAATATTACTGGGTATATATCCTACACTGTACGACTAAATATTTTCACATTTTACCACTGATATTCATGCACTTATGTTGTTCACTGTCTTATGAACACAAATATCAACAAACAATTCAATAAATGTAAAATTTATTGTCAATTATTTTTACTGTAACTTGTTTAAAATTGATAAGCTAATTTAATACTAAAACATTTATTATCCAAGTACAGTAAAACAAATTTGAAAAATCTCAAATTCTTGTATGTATATATCTGAATTGAAACTAGAAGTATTAATTAAAAATTAACTAACTAAAATGTGAATATAAATTTTTAGGTGTTGGTTAATACTGTAACAAAATTTTTCATATAAAATATAGCACACACAATACCATTCCATACATTAAAACACTAGTGATTTTTATGTCTAAAAATATTTAACACAATCTTTGAAACCTTCATTTTTTATTTATGTTAACTGTGTGTGGAGTCTTGAGTTATGACTAAACAGGCAAAACATTTCAATGTATCTACATTTATCACTCATGAGTACCTTCAGTAAAAATCCCTTTGTTTATCTTGAGAGAATATGGATACCCTACTTGTAACTGAATCTGTTAATAGTTATAGTAAGAGTATCCTGAATGGACATTACTTGCTTGAAAAAGGAGCACAGTTACAGGCTATATCATTCTAAATTGTAATTTACCTTAATGGTAAAGGAGAGTATTTCAATACCCATCCTTCCCACGTCCATACCAGCAACTTCTCGTACCAGCTGAGCAAACTGGTCTCGATCTTGGTAAACCTCTTCAACAGTCAGTGTGGCTGGGGAAATAGAAATTGATAAACGGAAATGAAAAAAAAATCATGCTTAGTGCACTGTACTGCATAAACGTACAGTACATAAAAAGTTAAATTTTAAGTTACACCACTCAAGTGTAAATAAAATACAGTACTACAGGACAATCCAAAACTTATTAAAAATCTAGTTTTAAACAATTAACTGTCTATACTAATGTACATTACAATTAATAGTATATGATAAGTAATTTCCAGCGCACCAGGACAACAAATATTCTGACCCTACTAAACACCGTGATAAAAAATTGCTGCTTACCGAGAATTGCTCTGAGGTGGCCCTCAAGTGTCATGAGGATGGTGCCCTTGATGTCTTCAATACTCATGCCCAAGAACTGCTCTGAGGCTATTTTCAGTACCTTGTAATCCTTCATAACCTTCACCTGGGCCACACCTGTCACAGTCACCTGCACGCCCAGCGACGTCTCCACGTTCTCACATCTTGGGTTTAACGTGATTACCTACAAATAATGTAGCACAAAGATAACTGTAGTTGTAAATATACTACAGTATACATAGTATTAATAATTACCTACTGAATTGGACAAAATTAGGATTTCAATATTTTTATTGTTTAATATTTAATATAATTTTGAATAGAGAAACATCAGTACCAGCACAGGTTTAGTTTATTTAGATTTAGATTTAGATTAGATTTAGTTTAGTTTATACAGTATATACTGGTATTTCAAATGCATGAACATGAAATTCTGCAAGGTAAAAATATCTCAACCTAGATTAAAGAATTTGGATCTAAATACTGTATCCTATAATAACAAACTGAATGTTATGCCAGCAAATAAGAAATAAACATGCATTTACACATTTCTGCAAGATACAATACTGTATGTAATTTTTTCTCAAGACATAGACATTATTTAACTCCCACAGCAACAGCTTTCCTACCAAAGTCAATATCACCCAATTCTCATCCATCATAGGATGCTTAAGGAGTTAGAAAAAATGAAGTAACTGGAAGAGGATGTGTCGAGAACTCCCAGGCTGGTGGTCAATACCAAGCTGAGATAGCCACTAAGTTAAGATATTATACCAAGTTATCCTGTCCCCACTTCTATGATGAGGAGGTTGGGAGATGATAACTTTTTATTTAATCAATATTTTCTCTTGTCATCACTAACAGGCCTTACCAAAGTTACCATGTATAACCCAAACTTTTAACTGTTCTTGGAACCCATGAACAACATGCAGTCATCCCCCCCACTCCTCCTGCTTCACAGTCATCCCTTCTAAGGAGTCAGTAACCTTTAATCTACGCATGCATTATAGAATATGGCAGGATAAGGGTCAGGTGTACACACCTCGAGGGAGAGCCGCTGGACATCTGTCACAAACCACCATGCCCACGCCCACCCGCCTACAATAGTCTTCTTGGTCGTGGCTCCGCAGCACCCGCCTGCAACAGGAAAAACATGGATATATATAAAAACAGTTGTGGCAGATATAGTCGTTGTAGCAAGTGAAAAGAGAGGCGATGTTGTGGCGAGTGTGTACAGTACTCTGTACAAAACACTGATGCATATTGTATGCCGTTATAAATGTCGTACTTGTGACAGAATATTGCCTAATCAGGTGTTTTGTCCCAACACAAGAAGTACTGTAATGAACACAAGAAGTAATGAAACAAGACTTAAATTACATGATGTCTGTAAGAACCAAATTTATTCAGACTTTAAGGGAGGAAAAATAATAAGCCATTTAAAACAAATATTTAAGATCAGAAAATAGCATGACAATCTCATCTCCTAATTTTTTTTTTATTTTTTATTCCCTAACATCACACAAAACAAAGATTTAAAAATTAAAGGCAAAAGTTTTCAGTCAAACGAAGCAAAACACATTCTATTTAGCTCAATTAAATTGTAAAAGCATAAAACAGCTCACCAAATAGTTTAGTTTAGTTCATTTATTATGCACCCAATACCCCACCTTGTGGGCAGTAGTGGAAAGGGTTACAGAAGCACATAATAGGCTCAGGGACTGAACCCCACAATTCATTTAGCTAAGCAAGTTACAATCTTGATCACCTGGTTACAAAATTCAATGCACATCGTCACATCAACAATGGGCTCGAGACCGGACACAAGTACAGTTTCTAAATTAAACAGCTGACATGTGGAGAGCCTAGTGTCACAATTGATTTGTTTGTCCTGCACACCGCCCCCATCCAGTGGGCAGCAGTGGATAGGTTACAATCACTTAGTTACTACCTACACTTAGCAAACTGGGGATATTTGGCTAAGATTTCTGGTTATCTTGAGATGATTTCGGGGCTTAGCGTCCCCGCGGCCGGGAAGCAGCCTGTAGCAGCTGTCTAACTCCCAGGTTCCTATTTACTGCTTAGAACCCGGAACCTCAGGACTATGAATCTGAAGTGCTGTCCACCCAGCTGTCAGGCGCCCTTGGTAGCAGATCATTTTGAATGAAATATTTACACATCTCTGGAACCTTTGAAATAGAATTGTCTCTGAATTCACGTATCTTTTTGCACTCCACCACATGGGGCCTGATAGCTGAGTAGACAGCGCTCTGTACTCGTAATCCTAGGGTACGAGTTCGATCCCCGGTGATGGCACAAAAAAATGGGCAGAGTTTCTTTCACCCTGATGCTCCTGTTACCTAGCAATAAATATGTACCTGGGAGTTAGACAGCTGTTATGGGCTGCTTCCTGGGTGTGTGTGTTGGGTGGGGTGGGGGATTTTTTTTTTTTGTAGTATTTAGTAACAGTTTGATTGATTGACAGTTGAGAGGCAGGCCGAAAGAGCAGAGCTCAACCCCCACAAGCACAACTAGGTGAATACACCCTCCATCAGAGGATGTGTGAATAATTTTGTTGACACAGTTTACATTTGGTCAGGTCTACATCAGCAGATAATGAGAATTCCCAGATACTTGTAACCGAGTCTAAGCCGAGCAGTAGTAACATCTAGAAGTCTGCTGATTTTATTGGATGATCCATACTGTAAAGACGTGGAAGGACTCTACACCCATTATATGCTTCAAACAGTAAATATTGGTAAGTTATCCTATTGGTTAAATATATATATATATATATATATATATATATATATATATATATATATATATATATATATATATATATATATATATATATATATATATATATCCTATTATATATATATATATATATATATATATATATATGGGCTTCTATCCCTCTAACTATTTTCTTAGCATCAGGGCTTAGTTGAAATAGGAGTTCTCCAAAACTCATTTTCGTACTTTTAAGGTGAAGAAAAGAAGTGATTTACTATAGAGTGTATTACACTTATTTATACAATTTGCACAACGTTTCGAACCTCCATGGTTCATTCTCAAGTGAACAGATCTTACAATGCTGGTTGATTTTATACCCGCACTGGGTCGGGTGATAATACAATATAGGTGAAACCTTCACCTTTATTGTATTATCAAGGATTATCCAGGGATTATCCAAGGATTAATCCAGGGTATTATCAATGGACTCTGTTACTGTCATTAATAATTTTGTTGTATTTGTGTCTAGCTTCAGACACGAGCATGTTACAGTTATGTCTTAAAGAGTTGGGAGTAATTAAGGATGATAAAGCATCACTTACAATTAATGTATCAAGTTTGGAGACATACACATTTCAGTGCAAGAAGCAAGGCAAATAGTTCTGTCTGAAGGGTAGAGGCCCAGTTGTTTATACGGACTCCCCACTTAAAATATAAGCCATCACCCATTGTCAGGACAACTGCACTTCAAATGAACAAATCCACAAGGGCCGTGACAAGGGTTTGAACCTATGTCCGAGAGGATCCCAGACACTGCCTTAATCGACTGAGCTACGACATGGTCAAAATAATTGCAACCAGAAGTTCTACTGAACTTACTTGGATCCTGCAGCCTCTCCGAGACACAAACCAGGGTTTTACACAATTCCCCCATGATAGAGCTCAAATGCATGGGGGAATTGTGTAAAACCCTGGTTTGTGTCTCGGAGAGGCTGCAGGATCCAAGTAAGTTCAGTAGAACTTCTGGTTGCAATTCTTTTGACCATGTTGTAGCTCAGTCGATTAAGGCAGCGTCTGGGATCCTCTCGGACATAGGTTCAAACCCTCATCACGGCCCTTGTGGATTTATTCATTTGATGCATCACACTATTGTGATTTCTGTGTGTAACTGCACTTCCAGCTACACCCATTGGGCGGTATAGGGAACCATCAGTGTATATGATTTGAGAAAGAATGTTCTGTGGACAGAGCATCAGTATGGCTTAAGGCGTTGAGCTTTGCCTCAAGACGAAGCTTGGGCTGATCTCTAATTTGCTTCTTGGGTGGAAAGGAAGAGATTAAAATTGGAAAAAAAGGGTGTAATCCCTTACGGTGCAGAAAAGTGCTGGTGTTGTCTCTCTTGGTACATATTATAAATCTGATACATTCTGAGTTCAGTTCTTTTTAGTTATCCATTTGGAACAATTTTGACTCTCAATAAATAAATTCTGGAGGGCTTCTGTGCAAGGGTTAGGATGATCTAGCCTAAGCATTTTTAAACGAATTTGACAGTTAATTTCAGCAACACGAGCAACGACGCTCGAAATATAAAATTCCTTTCTCGTGTTAAGTATCTTTGTGGTACAAAGGCAGCCAAGGATTATCCTCGAGGCTTCGTTCTGCAGTTTTTTCAAGCCCTCCAAGCTTTCTTTCAGGCATTAAAGCAAACATAGGTGCAGCATAATCCACTAAAGATCTAATGTATGCAAGGTACATCATTTTGACAATTCTGACACTGGCACCAAAGCCTGAGTGATGACCTGCACCAGCCTTGAGAGCTCTGAGCCTCTCTTTATACTGACGACAGAGTCTGAATACAACAGGACCATACAGTGGCACCTCAAGGCCAAAGTACTGAAACTGTTAATTTAACATAGCCAAGCTGGGAGCCATCATACAGTTGCATCTTGCGAACAGCTCCTCCCTGCCTGGGTAGGCGCCGATTTAGTTTCTTTGTTTTCTCTGCAGAGATGACTAAACCTAGGTCCTGACATGAGTCTAAAACAGAGTTAAGAGTGTTCTGTGTGGTAGCATACCCAGTGGCGTGTATCATTATATCATCAGCATAGCTAATGATGAGCACGTTGGGTTTGCTCGGTACAGAGTTTAATATCCGGCCGACAAACCCGGAACTCCACTGATTTCACTGGGAATTTCAGTGTGTAGGTAGCACATATAATGGAATGGGAGAGGAGGGAGAGTGGGTGGGGAAAATAGAGAAAGTGGGTGAGGAGAGTAGAGAGAGTGGGTGGAGGGAAGAAGCTAGGAGAGTGGGTGGGGGGAGGGAGAAGAATATTAGATGGGGAAGGGAGAGTGGACAAAGGAAGAAGAGATAATGGGAGGGCGAGTGGGTGAGGGGTGGAGGGAGAGAGGGTGGGTGGGGATGGAGAGTGGGTGGGTGGGGAAGGAGAGTGGGTGGGTGGGGAAGGAGATGGATGGAGGAGAAAATAGGGAAATTAAGTAATTATCAAAAGAAGCACGGCTGAATGGACAGCGCTCGGGATGCGTAGTCAAACGCTTCCGGGTTCGATCCCCGGCGGAGGCGGAAACAAATGGGCAGAGTTTCTTTCACCCTGATGCTCCTGCTCACCTAGCAGTAAACAGGTACCTGGGAGACAATTGCTACGGGCTGCTTCCTGGAGGTGTGTAACAAACAGGAGGCCTGGTCGAGGGCCGGGCCGCGGGGACGCTAAGCTCCGAAATCATCTCAAGATAACCTTAAGATAACCTTAAGATATGACACCAAGCCGGGAAGGAAGGACTGGAGAGTGGGTGGGGGGAGGGAGGAGATGATAGGGTAAAGGGAGAGTGGGTGGGGGAGGGGGGGGGAAGATTATAGGGAAGGGAGTAGGTGGGAGGATGAGTTGGTACTCACCTATTTGTGCTTGCGGGGGTTGAGCTCTGGCTCTTTGGTCCCGCCTCTCAACTGTCAATCAACCCGAGCCTACTGGGCTCTATCATATCTGCATTTGAAACTGTGTATGGAGTCAGCCTCCACCACATCACTGTCTAGTGCATTCCATTTACTAACTACTCTGACACTGAAAAAATTATTTCTAATGTCTCTGTGGCTCATCTGGGTACTAAGTTTCCACCTGTGTCCCCTTGTTCGTGTTCCGCTCGTGCTGAAGAGTTTGTCTTTGTCCACCCTGTCAATTCCCCTGAGAATTTTGTAGGTGGTTATCATGTCTTCCCTTACTCTTCTGTTTTCCAGGGACGTGAGGTTCAGCTACTTTAGCCTTTCCTCGTAGCTCATACCTCTCAGTTCCGGGATTAGTCTGGTGGCATACCACTGAATCTTCTCTAACTTTGTCTTGTGTTTAACTAGGTATGGACTCCAGGCAGCAGCTGCATATTCCAGGATTGTGGTATGGTGTTGTGAGGGAGGGGGGGGGGGGCGGAGTAAAATGGCGAAGGGGTAAGGGGAGAAATGGCGTCAATGAGTAGTCACCGCCCCTATGCTATAAATAACAGGGGGGGGGGGAGGGGAGACGAGCTACTTTTCCCCCCTTCTTTATACTACCTCCTCCCTTCCTCTCTTCCCCCCCCCTCCCTCCTTCCCTCCCTCTCCTCCCCCTTCCCCCCTCCCTCTCTCTCTCTCTCTCTCTCTCTGAGGCACCAACATGCAAGGCTCGCCAGAAATGTTACTGGTGGGGCTGGAACTGTGGAAGTCTCTTAAGAGAAGCAACAACACCAAGGCTGGAAAAAACAAGATTAACACTGGTGTTGGTCATGACTGAATAAACAAAGCAAAACCAGCCTTAAAAATACTGTCAGCCATAGGTAAACCCACAGAGGGACAGTATACTGTCAGCCACAGGTAAACCCACAGAGGGACAGTATACTGTCAGCCACAGGTAAACCCACAGAGGGACAGTATACTGTCAGCCACAGGTAAACCCACAGAGGGACAGTATACTGTCAGCCACAGGTAAACCCACAGAGGGACAGTATACTGTCAGCCACAGGTAAACCCACAGAGGGACAGTATACTGTCAGCCACAAGTAAACCCACAGAGGGACAGTATACTGTCAGCCACAGATAACCCACAGAGGGACAGTATACTGTCAGCCACAGGTAAACCCACAGAGGGACAGTATACTGTCAGCCACAGGTAAACCCACAGAGGGACAGTATACTGTCAGCCACAGGTAAACCCACAGAGGGACAGTATACTGTCAGTCACAGGTAAACCCACAGAGGGACAGTATACTGTCAGCCACAGGTAAACCCACAGAGGGACAGTATACTGTCAGCCACAGATAACCCACAGAGGGACAGTATACTGTCAGCCACAGGTAAACCCACAGAGGGACAGTATACTGTCAGCCACAGGTAAACCCACAGAGGGACAGTATACTGTCAGTCACAGGTAAACCCACAGAGGGACAGTATACTGTCAGTCACAGGTAAACCCACAGAGGGACAGTATACTGT